>NW_026896770.1:0-10872 GCF_033153095.1 Gastrolobium bilobum | reverse complement strand
TGTTAAAATCAGTATTTCAATCTTTCCAATAAAGCTTCCGACCAAATGATTCTCACCCCCAAACCAGGCCAAGTTACAACCTATCAAAGACCTTTTGATCAGTCTGTGCATGACAAATGGATTCCTCATTCTTAGGAATTGAGAATAAGTTCAAGCCTATGGAATTACTGCTACACTGATGAAATAAGTGTGAAACCCTCAAACACTGAGCGTGATGAGAGTATATTTATAACTGATGAGGAATATTCATGCTGGAGTTTTAATTCTTGACATAACTGAAAAGCATTGTTGGGAGTTTTTAACAAAGAGTTATACATGCATAGCAGTCTGAATTCTTAAGATGTTGTGTTCCATGTTTTCACTGAATTATTCTTTGCTGATAACTTGAATATATTACATTGCTGAGGACAGCAAAGTTCTAATCTGGGAATTGTTTGATATGCGCCTAGCATATAAGGAAATCTGAACCAAAAAGAGAAAGAATGTTGATGAAATCTTGAGAAAAAGAGCAAGAATCACTGTTAATTTGTCAGAATCTTAATCAAGGATTGAATACTGATTTTATGCTAATTTTGTAGGAAAAAGCAAACAAACTGGAGCAAAACGAGGATTTTGCAAAATCAAAATCCACGCTCAAAGCGTGGATCTCACGCTGGCAGCGTGGAAGAAATTTTTCAGACAGAAGCGTTCACGCTTGAAGCGTGAAGTTGACGCTGAGAGCGTCAGTTTGCGAATTCTCAGACCCCGTGTTTTGCAACGGGGCAATTTTGGAAAAGAAAAAGATTTAAAAATCAAGTTTTTGATTCAGCAATGAGATCTCTATCCAAATTAGAGATAAGATTAGATGATTTGTGGTAAGATTGAATCAAGATTTGAAATTCTAATTTATCAATCAAATCTCCAAGGTTGTTACATGAAAAAAGGAAACAAAGTTTAAATCAAATACAAACTCTTGGATGGGCTCAATGCCGGTGGTTATAAATAAGGAGATTGGGAGCACAACCAAGAAACCAATTCACAACTCAGAGCAAGCAGTAGAGGACTGAAGATCAAGAATTCTTCTCCATTCTTTCTAGTAATTATAGTTTTTATGCTTTCTTTTGAATATTTGTTTATGTCGGATATGACTATGTCTGGCTAAGTTCTTTTATTGTAGTTAGGGTCACAACCCTATGTGAACCCTTGTTATGACGGATTGATTTAAATTATTGTACTCGTTTACATAAATTTCTTTATCTTATCTTGTGCGTATTTGATATTTTCTTTATTAAACCTGATCAATTTGATAGTTGAAAATAGTTTGAGGGTTAGAACCTTAAATAGGGATATTGGGGTTTCTGATCTTGAAAGGAGATAAGATAACTATTGGTATGCATACTAGGGATAGATGTCTATTTAATTGCAGATGTTGGAATTATTGTGTTCATTGCTTAATTCTCATGAGGGGTTACTAAGGGATTAGGATTCTAAGTGAGGTTAAAGGGTTAAGTCACCAAGGGATTGGGATTTAACTATTAATATATTGAGATCATAATTATCTGAGAAATTATATAAACAAGTATTTTGTATCAATCCAAAGTAATAAGTGGGGAACATAGGGAGAGTGTTCCCTAACTGCAATTCTTTCTCATATTTTCAAAACCAACTCCATTATTATTCTTCTTTTCATTCTTCAAAATACAAAAACTCAAAAATAAGTCTTTACTTTTATGGTTACTAAGATTCAATTTAATTTTCCCAACAAAAGATCAAGTTTTTCAACTTAGAGTGACTGATTATTTTAGTACTTGGTTTTCAATCCCTGAGGACGGCTCATTGGAAGGTGCAACAACGATGATGGTGGCATAGGCCACAATGCACCACGGCTCATTGTGGTGCACCGCGACTAGCCCATGGTCCACCACGGCTCTTTGTGGTGCACCGCGGCTAGCCCATGGTGCACCACGGCTCATTCTGGTGCAGCGCGACTAGCCCATGGTGCACCACGGCTCATTCTGGTGCATCGCGGCTAGCCCATGGTGCACCGCGATTAGCCCATGGTCCACCACAGCTCATTCTGGTGCACCACGGCTATTCCATGATCCACCACGACTCATTCTGGTGCACCACGGCTAGCCCATGGTCCACCATGGTTGATTCTGGTGCACCGCGGCTAGCCCAGGGTACACCACGGCTCATTCTGGTGCACCGTGGCTCATTCTGGTGCACCGCGGCTAGCCCATGGTGCACCACGGCTCATTATGGTGCACCACGGCTAGCCCATGGTCCACCACGGCTCATTCTGGTGCACCACGGCTAGCCCATGCACCACCACGGCTCATTCTGGTGCACCGCGGCTAGCCCATGGTGCACAACGGCTCATTCTGGTGCACCGCGGCTAGCCCATGGTCCACCACGGCTCATTCTGGTGCACCGCGGCTAGCCCATGGTCCACCACGGCTCATTCTGGTGCACCGCGGCTAGCCCATGGTGCACCACGGCTCATTCTGGTGCCTCGTGGCTAGCCCATGATCTACCGCGGCTCATTCGGGTGCACCGGGGCTAGCCCATGGTGCACCACGGCTCATTCGGGTGCACAGCGGCTAGACCATGGTGCACCGCGGCTAGCCCATGGTCCCCCACGGCTCATTCTGGTGCACCGCGGCTAGCCCATGGTCCACCACGGCTCATTCTGGTGCACCGCGGCTAGCCCATGGTGCACCACGGCTCATTCTGGTGCACCACGGCTAGCCCATGGTGCACCACGGTTGATTCTGGTGCACCGCGACTAGCCCATGGTCCACCACGGCTCATTGTGGTGCACCGCGGCTAGCCCATGGGGCACCACGGCTCATTCTGGTGTCGCGCGACTAGCCCATGGTCCACCACGGCTCATTCTGGTGCACCGCGGCTAGCCCATGGTGCACCACGGCTCATTCTGGTGCACCGGCTAGCCCATGGTGCACCACGGCTCATTCTGGTCCACCGCGACTAGCCCATGGTCCACCACAGCTCATTCTGGTGCACCACGGCTAGCCCATGATCAATCACGACTCATTCTGGTGCACCACGGCTAGCCCATGGTCCACCACGGTTCATTCTGGTGCACCGCGGCTTGCCCAGGGTGCACCACGGCTCATTCTGGTGCACCGTGGCTCATTCTGGTGCACCGCGGCTAGCCCATGCTCCACCACGGCTCATTCTGGTGCACCGCGGCTAGCCCATGCTCCACCACGGCTCATTCTTGTGCACCACAGCTAGACCATGGTCCACCACGGTCATTCTTGTGCACCGCTGCTCGCCCATGGTCCACCACAGCTCATTCTGGTGCATCGCGGCTAGCCCATGATCCACCGCGGCTCATTCTGGGGCACCGGGGCTAGCCCATGGTGCGCCACGACTCATTCTGGTGCACCGCGGCTAGCCCAGGGTTCACCACGGCTCATTCTGGTGCACCGCGGCTAGCCCATGGTGCACAACGGTTGATTCTGGTGCATCGCGACTAGCCCATGGTCCACCACGGCTCATTGTGGTGCACCGCGGCTAGCCCATGGTGCACCACTACTCATTTTGGTGCACCACGGTTGATTCTGGTGCATCGCGACTAGCCCATGGTCCACCACGGCTCATTGTGGTGCACCACGGCTCATTCTGGTCCTTCTCGGTTAGCCCACGGTGCACCACGACTCATTTCGGTGCACCACGGCTCATTCTGGTTCACCGCGGCTAGCCCATGGTGCTCCACGGCTCATTCTGGTGCACCGCGGCTAGCCCATGGTGCACCACGGCTCATTCTGGTGCACCAAGGCTCATTCTGGTGCACCACGGCTAGCCCATGGTGCACCACCGCTCATTCTGGTGCACCACGGCTAGCATTCATGGTCCACCACGGCTAGCATTCTGGTGCACCACGGCTCATTCTGGTGCACCGAGCCCATGGTCCACCACGGCTCATTGTGGTGCACTGCGACTAGCCCATGGTCCACCACGGCTCATTGTGGTGCACCACGGCTCATTCTGGTGCATCGTGGCTAGCCCATGATCTACCGCGGCTCATTCTGGTGCACCGGGGCTAGCCCATGGTGCACCACGGTTGATTCTGGTGCATCGCGACTAGCCCATGGTCCACCACGGCTCATTGTGGTGCACCGCGGCTAGCCCATGGTGCACCACTGCTCATTTTGGTGCACCACGGTTGATTCTGGTGCATCGCGACTAGCCCATGGTCCACCACGGCTCATTGTGGTGCACCGCGACTAGCCCATGGTGCACCACGGCTCATCCTGGTCCCTCGCGGCTAGCCCACGGTGCACCACGACTCATTTCGGTGCACCACGGCTCATTCTGGTGCACCGCGACTAGCCCATGGTGCACCACGGCTCATTCGGCTAGCCCATGGTCCACCACGGCTCATTCTGGTGCAGCGCGACTAGCCCATGGTGCACCACGGCTCATTCTGGTGCACCGCGGCTAGCCCATGGTGCACCACGGCTCATTCTGGTGCACCGCGGCTAGCCCAGGGTCCACCACGGCTCATTCTGGTGCACCGCGGCTAGCCCATGGTGCCACCACGGGTCATTCTGGAGCACCGCGGCTAGCCCATGGTCCACCACGGCTCATTCTGGTGCACCGCGGCTAGCCCATGGTGCACCACGGCTCATTCTGGTGCACCACGGCTAGCCCATGGTCCACCACTGCTCATTCTGGTGCACCGCGGCTAGCCCATGGTGCACCACGGCTCATTCTGGTCCACCGCGACTAGCCCATGGTGCACCACGGCTCATTCTGGTGCACCGCGGCTAGCCCATGGTCCACCACGACTCATTCTGGTGCACCACGGCTAGCCCATGGTGCACCACTGCTCATTCTGGTGCACCGCGGCTAGCCCATGGTGCACCACGGCTCATTCTGGTGCACCGCGGCTAGCCCATGGTGCACCACGGCTCATTCTGGTGCACCGCGACTACCGCATGGTCCACCACGGCTCATTCTGGTGCACCGCGGCTAGCCCATGGTGCACCACGGCTCATTCTGGTGCACCGCGGCTAGCCCATGGTGCACCACGGCACGGGCTCATTGTGGTGCACCGCGGCTAGCCCATGGTGCACCACGGCTCATTCTGGTGCAGCGCGGCTAGCCCATGATCTACCGCGGCTCATTCTGGTGCACCGGGGCTAGCCCATGGTGCACCACGGCTCATTCTGGTGCACCGCGGCTAGCCCATGGTGCACCACGGCTCATTCTGGTGCACCGCGGCTAGCCCATGGTGCACCACTCATTCCGGTGCACCGCGACTTATTCTGATTCAGCACGGCTAGCGCATGGTCCACCACGGCTCATTCTGGTGCACCGCGACTAGCCCATGGTCCACCACAGCTCATTCTGGTGCATCGTGGCGTGCACCACGGCTCATTCTGGTGCACCGCGGCTAGCCCATGGTGCACCACGGCTCATTCTGGTGTCGCGCGACTAGCCCATGGTGCACCACGGCTCATTCTGGTGCACCATGGCTAGCCCATGGTGCACCACGGCTCATTCTGGTGCACCGCGACTAGCCCATGGTCCACCACAGCTCATTCTGGTGCACCACGGCTAGCCCATGATCAACCACGACTCATTCTGGTGCACCACGGCTAGCCCATGGTCCACCACGGTTCATTCTGGTGCACCGCGGCTTGCCCAGGGTGCACCACGGCTCATTCTGGTGCACCGTGGCTCATTCTGGTGCACCGCGACTATCCCATAGTGCACCACCGCTCATTCGGGTGCATCACGGCTCATTCTGGTGCACCGCGGCTAGCCCATGCTCCACCACGGCTCATTCTTGTGCACCACAGCTAGACCATGGTCCACCACGGTCATTCTTGTGCACCGCTGCTCGCCCATGGTCCACCACAGCTCATTCTGGTGCATCGCGGCTAGCCCATGATCTACCGCGGCTCATTCTGGTGCACCGGGGATAGCCCATGCTCCACCACGGCTCATTGTGGTGCACCGCGACTAGCCCATGGTGCACCACGGCTCATCCTGGTCCCTCGCGGCTAGCCCACGGTGCACCACGGCTCATTCTGGTGCATCGCGACTAGCCCATGGTCCACCACGGCTCATTCTGGTGCCCATGGTGCACCACGGCTCATTCTGGTCCACCGCGACTAGCCCATGGTCCACCACGGCTCATTCTGGTGCAACGCGACTAGCCCAGGGTGCACCACGGCTCATTCTAGTCCTTCGCGGCTAGCCCACGGTGCACCACGGCTCATTCTGGTGCAGCGCGACTAGCCCATGGTGCACCACGGCTCATTCTGGTGCAGCGCGGCTAGCCCATGATCTACCGCGGCTCATTCTGGTGCACCGGGGCTAGCCCATGGTGCACCACGGCTCATTCTGGTGCACTGCGGCTAGCCCAGGGTCCACCAGGGCCACCACGGCTCATTCTGGTGCACCGCGGCTAGCCCATGGTGCACCACGGTTGATTCTGGTGCATCGCGACTAGCCCATGGTCCACCACGGCTCATTGTGGTGCACCGCGGCTAGCCCATGGTGCACCACTACTCATTTTGGTTCACCACGGTTGATTCTGGTGCACCGCGGCTAGCCCAGGGTCCACCACGGCTCATTCTGGTGCACCGCGGCTAGCCCATGGTGCACCACGGTTGATTCTGGTGCATCGCGACTAGCCCATGGTGCACCACGGCTAGCCCATGGTCCACCACGACTCATTCTGGTCCACCACGGCTAGCCCATGGTCCACCACGGCTAGCCCATGGTCCACCACGGCTCATTCTGGTGCACCACGGCTAGCCCATGGTCCACCACGGTTCATTCTGGTGCACCGCGGCTTGCCCAGGGTGCACCACGGCTCATTCTGGTGCACCGTGGCTCATTCTGGTGCACCACGGCTAGCCCATGCTCCACCACGGCTCATTCTTGTGCACCACAGCTAGACCATGGTCCACCACGGTCATTCTTGTGCACCGCTGCTCGCCCATGGTTCACCCCGGCTCATTGTGGTCCACCACGGCTCATTCTGGTGCACCGGGGCTAGCCCATGGTGCGCCACGACTCATTCTGGTGCACCGCGGCTAGCCCAGGGTTCACCACGGCTCATTCTGGTGCACCGCGGCTAGCCCATGGTGCACAACGCACAACGGTTGATTCTGGTGCATCGCGACTAGCCCATGGTCCACCACGGCTCATTGTGGTGCACCGCGGCTAGCCCATGGTGCACCACTACTCATTTTGGTGCACCACGGCTAGCCCATGGTGCACCACTACTCATTTTGGTGCACCACGGTTGATTCTGGTGCATCGCGACTAGCCCATGGTCCACCACGGCTCATTGTGGTGCACCACGGCTCATTCTGGTCCTTCTCGGCTAGCCCACGGTGCACCACGACTCATTTCGGTGCACCACGGCTCATTCTGGTTCACCGCGGCTAGCCCATGGTGCACCACAGCTCACTCGAGTGCACCACAGCTCATTCTGGTTCACTCCGGCTAGCCTATGGTTCACCTACGCTCATTCTGGTGCACCGCGGGTAGCCCATGGTTCACCACAGCTCATTCTGGTCCACCACAGCTCATTCTGGTGCACCACGGCTAGCCCATGATCCACAACGACTCATTCTGGTCCACCACGGCTAGCCCATGGTCCACCACGGTTCATTCTGGTGCAGCGCTGCTAGCCCATTCTTGTGCACCACAGCTAGCTCATGGTCCACCACCACTCATTCCGGTGCACCGCGACTTATTCTGATTCAGCACGGCTAGCCCATGGTCCACCACGGCTCATTCTGGTGCACCGCGACTAGCCCATGGTCCACCACAGCTCATTCTGGTGCATCGTGGCTAGCCCATGATCTACCGCGGCTCATTCTGGTGCACCGGGGCTAGCCCATGGTGCACCACGGCTCATTCTGGTGCACCGCGGCTAGCCCATGGCGGCTCATTGTGGTGCACCGCGGCTAGCCCATGGTGCACCACTACTCATTTTGGTGCACCACGGTTGATTCTGGTGCATCGCGACTAGCCCATGGTCCACCATGGGCTAGCCAGGGTGCACCTCGGCTCATTCTGGTGCACCGCGGCTAGCCCATGGTGCACCACGGCTCATTGTGGTGCACCGCGACTAGCCCATGGTGCACCATGGTGCACCACGGCTCATCCTGGTCCCTCGCGGCTAGCCCACGGTGCACCACGACTCATTTCGGTGCACCACGGCTCATTCTGGTGCACCGCGACTAGCCCATGGTCCACCACGGCTCATTCTGGTGCACCGCGGCTAGCCCATGGTTCACTGCGGCTAGCCTATGGTTCACCTACGCTCATTCTGGTGCACCGCGGGTAGCCCATGGTGCACCACTGCTCATTCTGGTGCACCGGGGCTAGCCCATGCTCCACCACGGCTCATTGTGGTGCACCGCGACTAGCCCATGGTGCACCACGGCTCATCCTGGTCCCTCGCGGCTAGCCCACGGTGCACCACGACTCATTTCGGTGCACCACGACTCATTTCGGTGCACCACGGCTCATTCTGGTGCACCGCGGCTAGCCCATGGTGCACCACGGTTGATTCTGGTGCATCGCGACTAGCCCATGGTCCACCACGGCTCATTTTGGTGCACCACGGCTAGCCCATGGTGCACCACTACTCATTCTGGTCCATCACGGCTCATTCTGGTGCACCACGGCTAGCCCATGGTGCACCACGGCTCATTCTGGTGCACCGCGGCTAGCCCATGCTCCACCACGGCTCATTCTGGTGCACCGCGGCTAGCCCATGCTCCACCACGGCTCATTCTTGTGAACCACAGCTAGACCATGCTCCACCACTGCTCATTCTGGTGCACCGCGGCTAGCCTATGGTGCACCACGGCTCATTCTGGTCCACCGCGCCTAGCCCATGGTCCACCACAGCTCATTCTGGTGCACCACGGCTAGCCCATGATCCACCACGGCTCATTCTGGTGCACCACGGCTAGCCCATGATCCACCACGGCTCATTCTTGTGCACCACAGCTAGACCATGGTCCACCACGGTCATTCTTGTGCACCGCGACTAGCCCATGGTCCACCACGGCTCATTGTGGTGCACCGCGGCTAGCCCATGGTGCACCACTACTCATTCTGGTGCACCGCGGCTAGCCCATGGTCCACCACAGTTGATTCTGGTGCACCGCGGCTAGCCCATGGTGCACCACGGCTCATTCTGGTGCACCACGGCTAGCCCATGCTCCAACACGGCTAGCCCATGGTCCACCACAGCTCATTCTGGTGCACCGCGACTAGCCCATGGTCCACCACAGCTCATTCTGGTGCATCGCGGCTAGCCCATGATCTACCGCGGCTCATTCTGGTGCACCGGGGCTAGCCCATGGTGCACCACGGCTCATTCTGGTGCACCGCGGCTAGCCCAGGGTCCACCACGGCTCATTCTGGTGCACCGCGGCTAGCCCATGGTGCACCACGGTTGATTCTGGTGCATCGCGACTAGCCCATGGTCCACCACGTTCTGGTGCATCGCGGCTTAATTCTCATGAGGGGTTACTAAGGGATTAGGATTCTAAGTGAGGTTAAAGGGTTAAGTCACCAAGGGATTGGGATTTAACTATTAATATATTGAGATCATAATTATCTGAGAAATTATATAAACAAGTATTTTGTATCAATCCAAAGTAATAAGTGGGGAACATAGGGAGAGTGTTCCCTAACTGCAATTCTTTCTCATATTTTCAAAACCAACTCCATTATTATTCTTCTTTTCATTCTTCAAAATACAAAAACTCAAAAATAAGTCTTTACTTTTATGGTTACTAAGATTCAATTTAATTTTCCCAACAAAAGATCAAGTTTTTCAACTTAGAGTGACTGATTATTTTAGTACTTGGTTTTCAATCCCTGAGGAGACGATCTTTCTTACTACTTTACTACTTATGCGAAACGGTATACTTGCCGGATAGCATCAAGTTTTTGGCGCCGTTGCCGGGGATTGAAAATTTCAATATTATAAATAATCTTTGATCTGTGAGATTGAATTTTATTTTATTTTATTATTCTTGTTTGCATTTTACAGGTGCTATTAACAAATTTTTCTGAGTTTTATGCGAGGTAGACTTCCATCTAAAGACTTTTTGCTTGATCCTGAAATATCAAGGACTGAGAGGAGACTGAGGAAGGCGGCTAGGCAGATAATTTGGGAAGATTTGAAAAGCGTACCTGCACAACCAAAACAAGAGATGGAAGGAGACAACAACGATGATGGTGGCATAGGCCACAATCCACCCCCAAGATTGTTGGAAAGTATTCTGACACCAGTGTTCAATAGGCCAAACTCAAGCATAGTCAGGCCGACGGTGGAAGCAAACAATTTTGAGTTGAAACCATCATTGATTTCTTTGGTGGCAAGAGCTCAATATTCTGGTGCTGACGAGGAAGACCCTCATGAGTTCATAGATCGATTTCTGATGATCTGTGACACTACGAAGCACAATGGTGTGCCAGCTGATGCTATCAGGCTCCGACTATTTCCTTTTGCTGTTAAGGGAAGTGCTCTCAAATGGATAGAAAGGCAACCAGCAAATAGTATCTCAACATGGGAAGATTTGTCAAACAAATTCTTTGCCCATTTCTTTTCTATGGAGAAATATAATCAGCTGGTGAATGCAATCACGAATTTCCGTCAATTTGAAGGAGAATCATTGTGTGCAACTTGGAATAGGTTCCAAGAACTTATCCGGAAGTGTCCACAATGGGAGGGAGACAATGACAGAAAGGTAGCAATTTTCTTTAATGGCATTTCTCCTGAAACAAGGTTGGTGATTAATGGTGCAGCTGGAGGTTCTATTCGGCAGAGTACCTCAGAGCAAGCCCTCAATCTGATAAAGAAGTTGGCAA
>NW_026896769.1:0-10443 GCF_033153095.1 Gastrolobium bilobum | reverse complement strand
TAACCTTAAATGAATTTTTGAATCACCAAGTCGTCTCGGCCAAAATGATTCAAAAGAAGATTTCAAAATTTAAATCAATACATTTAAGGGAAGAAACGTTCAACATTAAACACCGATTAAAAATAATAAAGAAATGGCAATCGACATTAAATGAGAAGATGATTATTGAGATCAATAAAGCTAATAATAATCTAAACAAAAGATGGAAATAAAATCAGTAACGTCAATCAATCTTTTTTATTTCTTTTTTTTTTTTTTAGAAGGAAACACATGAAAGATGTAAACATTAAATGAGAAAAACTATGTGATGACAACTCAAAAAAAGATTTTAATCATTTAGCATTAAATGCCAGAAACCTAGGTTTTCGATATCAGACCTTTTTTTTTTTTTTGTAAATTCGATATCGGACCTTTATTTAGATAGCAAGAAATACTAAATGTTAAAAACTTATTTGGAACAAGTCATAAGTAGAAACTCTTTACAGATTCATTTAAAAAAAACACACACCTGTTAGAACGAAGGAAAGGAATGAAATATTAATGGGAGGTGTGATGAAAAATTTATGACGACGGGTTGAGTTTGAACCATCTTTGTTTGAGGGAAGGTTTAAGTTATAATACTCTTTATACATATCAAGAACCAACCACAGTCAATATCGCTTTTTTATTTTTATTTGTGTTTTATATTTATTTGAGCAGATATTATAGACGAAAGGGGATCACCAGAAAAGGTACAAAAAATATCATTGGTGCTTTATCATATGAGTATAGAGAAACTAACCTCTGATTACAAACGAGATGGATTATGTTTCACTGTATCTTTGCTTTTCTTTTCTTTCTTTTCCCTTTTTTGTTTGCACTGTCTTTAACATGTTGTCAATACCGTTACCCTTTTTATATTATGCAGAGGGAATCAAGATTTTGGGTGGGTCGTTCTTGGACATTGTTCGGTAAGATATGGATTTAAATTAATGTATTCTTGTTTTTTAGAGTTGTTTATATTAATGTATTTTTTTTCCATATTTAGTTTTCCTAATTAATATGAAAAAGTAATTTCCCTTGTTGACATTGTTTGTATTAATATACTTAGTTTCCAAATTTATATTAATGTGTTTAATTTGCTTAATTTGTTTATATTGGTTAATAAAGTTTCCAAATTTATATTAATGTACTTAATTGTCCCATTCATCAATTTGCACTCAAGAGAGCCAAAAGGTCTTTGCTGGTCTTCTAGGAAGGAGATTTTTTTTTTATATATATAACATACGAAGGAGATTTAATTTTACAATCAATATGTTGATATTGTTTCTAATAATCTACTTTCCTGATTTATATTCTCAGATTTATATTATAAAATTTTGCCAATCTAGTTTCCTAAAAAGGCCTTGTTTATATCAATAATCATATAAATATTTTTGAATTTTGTAAGATTTCAAAACATGATTCTGATTTATAAAGGGATATTTTAAAATTATTGTATATTTTTTTTTTGTAGAAAAAGTTATTGTACATTTATTATTAGGGATTAGTGTTTGTTTTTTTTTTTTTTTTTTGGTGAATTGTATTTGTCCTTTTAAAATGATAGAATTGTGTTATTTTACTCAAAACTACTATTTTATAGTGAAAGAAACAGAAATCATAGAGGAATAAAATTATAGATTTTTTTAATTTAAATATTTAATAAAAAGTAATAATTCAAATTAACATGGCTGCTTTTTAAAAGGATAATAACTAAAGGAAGAATTTCAAACATAATTGAAGTACTGGGTTTTTTTATTTTAATCAACGTTAACGGAGAAGATTTCAAAATTTAAATCAATACATTTAAGGGAAGAAACGTTCAACATTAAACACCGATTAAAAATAATAAAGAAATGGCAATCGACATTAAATGAGAAGATGATTATTGAGATCAATAAAGCTAATAATAATCTAAACAAAAGATGGAAATAAAATCAGTAACGTCAATCAATCTTTTTTATTTTTTATTTTTTTATTTAGAAGGAAACACATGAAAGATGTAAACATTAAATGACAAAAACTAAGTGATGACAACTCAAAAAAAGATTTTAATCATTTAGCATTAAATGCCAGAAACCTAGGTTTTCGATATCAGACCTTTATTTAGATAGCAAGAAATACTATATGTTAAAAACTTATTTGGAACAAGTCATAAGTAGAAACTCTTTACAGATTCATTTAAAAAAAAAACACACACACCTGTTAGAACGAAGGAAAGGAATGAAATATTAATGGGAGGTGTGATGAAAAATTTATGACGACGGGTTGAGTTTGAACCATCTTTGTTTGAGGGAAGGTTTAAGTTATAATACTCTTTATACATATCAAGAACCAACCACAGTCAATATCGCTTTTTTATTTTTATTTGTGTTTTATATTTATTTGAGCAGATATTATAGACGAAAGGGGATCACCAGAAAAGGTACAAAAAATATCATTGGTGCTTTATCATATGAGTATAGAGAAACTAACCTCTGATTACAAACGAGATGGACTATGTTTCACTGTTTCTTTGCTTTTCTTTTCCTTTTTTTTCCCTTTTTTGTTTGCACTGTCTTTAACATGCTGTCAATACCTATTTCCAACTTTACATTTTTACCAATTCGAACATGTTTCACTCTAAATTTTTCTGCGACCAAACCGATCGCAACCAACCCTTCTTCTCAGATTATATCTTTGTGTTACTTAATTCCCTTTTTAACAAGCTAACATACGCTCAATTCGGAGCTCATTTGCTCCGGTTATCGCCGTTTGAAGTTGGATAAGCAATTAGCCCAAACAACCCCAAAAACAGCTCCAAACCACTCACATTTCTCGAATTACTGCACTCAATCCACTCAACCATTTTCTCTCAAATTTTTATCCTACAAACTAGACATCTAAAACTTCCTTTTGATATATCACACGCTTAATTTGGCGGAGAAACGAAGCGGGAATTAATTTCCCAAATCCGGTCCAGAATCTGCCTCAGGTGCAGGGGCACATGGGCAGTCCGTGTTTATCTATTTTTTTCAGGCCGAAGATCAACCCAGATTTTCCTCAAATTTGGACACAAGGTAGAGGACATCTCAACCTTCAAAATGGCGTATGGCACGTCCCTAGGGGACTTCTATGGAGGGAGATATGCTCTCCCGAAGTTCGTCTAAAATCTACCAATTCTACAGAAAATTCGCCAGAGTTTCCTTTGTTTTTCCAATAATCCCAAATTTGTAAAAATCATTTAAACCTCAAATGTACCTAATAATCACATGATAATACAGTAATAATCCAATGGGTGGCACACACAAGGACCAACAACGCCTTGGGGAACTTACAACCCAATCCAGTTTATAGTCATTAGGCATATAGTTCATATTAATCATTCTTAGGTAGTTGCAGTCACTAACACCTTTTTCATGCATATTTTCATCATACATGTAATCATATCCTAAAATAGGCCTAAGGCCCTTCCATCATAAATAGTCATGCATCAAATATGATTACAATATTGCTTTACACTTTACAAATTAAAACTTAAACTTCAACTTACATTCTTCCAATATTACAACTTAAATTCAAATGACAACATAACCAGATACATAACTACTAGACTTAGGCAAAATGACATGAACAAATATGCTAATGAAGCTCATACAACATACATATGAGATGTTCATGCCCTAAGTCTAGCCTAGGCCACACGGCCAACAAAAAACAAAACATGAAGCACTCCAATGCTCACTCTACGGGCCTCTTGCCCGCTGCTCCTGCTCCACTGCTACCTCCTGAAATAAATGCCCCGAGACGGGGTGAGATATACGAATATATCTCCGTAACCAAGAGGTTCTGGAGAAAACTCCACCCAATGGTTCACTTCGATGCATATCAATAGAATAAAACAACCACTTTGAAAACGGGATATAGCAAGGGATTTAGAGAAATGAGGAATATAAAGAAACAAACTACGACGATACGGGATGGTAACCCCAATTCCACGTACGCCCTGGGCATATATAAGCCTATGGGTATCATCCAAGGTGTGTTCACAGAAACCACAACCATGATGCCCAAACCAACCAAAACGTCAAAGACATTCCTAGTGTGCTCCTACCCGGATCACACACCATGACACGCAGTCAACTGGAACTCCCTCCTGGAGACCTATCCAGCGGAAGTCCGAAAATGCCCGAAGGCTAATAAAACTGTCTACTGGCCAGAGACTCGGTACCGCAGTACCCATAGCAATAATGCATGCATGCTCATGTGTTCTATACTATTCATACACACTTCCTACCGTTGCCATCAACTGGTAAGGTGGAACAGAAAAGGGGAATAAGCCCCAGTACCAAGAGGTTACCTTAATTCGTGTTTCCACAAGCTCCGCAGCAGCTTATCCCTCAACTCGGTACACAGCGGAATGCCTACACAGAGGACATTCCCAATCACTCTCAGTTCAACCCATACATGTTAATTTATAATTACACATGCAATGAACCAATTTCTTACCTCAATCCACTTGGTCCCGGACCAAGGGCAATTCAATGATTCAAGATTCGGGATTCAGGTCGACGTACGGCAACCTATACAATAACGTACATCCATCAGTACTCGTCAAATAGTATCAAAACGCAAAACACAAAAATCATCCAAATCATTTTTCAACATCAATTCTTCAATCTTTCTTAAAAGAATCGAATTTTACCCTATGGCATTCCAAGGAATTTCCATACAACTTTAATCATTCCACACCTCATACAATCCTATTATATCAACATACAATCATACAACAACTCATCAATCCAATCCTAACACATTTTCAAAACTCAAAGTCATGACAACCTCAAAATTTTCTAAGTTAAAAATTCACATTTTTCATCAATAAATTTCATCGCATTTCTAGCTTTAATACATCATTCTAACACATTATCATCTAATACACATTTTCAAATTGAGCTCTCTAACACAACACATCATCAAATCAAGCTTTAGGTTTCCAAAAATTCAATCACAATTAAACCATGTAAATGGGATGGAAACATACTCACAACAAAGGCTAGAAGCTAACCCAAGACTCCTCCAAGCAATGGAAGATCAAAAAGCTCCATGGACAACCATTTTTTCTCCAAAATTTCGTGGCTGTAAATGGCCAATATCTCCCCAAATACACGGTTTCAAGGCTCAAGAGTGGTACCAATGTGTTTAGAAGGTTGTTTCCAACAAATTTCAACACAAAAATCACTTGATTTGGTTAAGAAATGATCAAGTTATGGTGAAAAGAAAATTTGAATGCAAATGGGGTTTTTGGGGGAGGGGGCTGCGGGTTTCATGAAGAAGAAGGGAGGAAAGTGATGCATGAATAGTGCCAAGCACATGTGGCTTAAGTCACTTAAGTGGGGTGGGTCCCACCGCCACCTCACGCGATTTAAAACTAATCCGAATTTTCCTCCGATTCCACTAAACGTCCGTAAATTCACAACCTATTTAGAAACTCAAATTTTTAACATTAACTATTCCCCTTTAATTAGGCTTGATCAGATGAATTAAGAGTCCTCCATTCGTTCGGAGAAAACACTGTTTTAAGCTATTACGCGCGCCATTGGCACGCTTCCCCAAACTGTCTTAATTTCATCGAATATTATAAGAAGTCATATTTCCTAACTCATTAGACCATTTTTAACTCATATTTGAAACCTAGAGCTCAAAATTCAACTGGCACGTTTTACGGTGCAATCGTAACGCGATATTTTTACCCGCGAAAAACACTATTCACTGATTTTTCTGAAACTTGCCCATCCACTCAATTTTTCGTTCTGAACCCATTTCCAGGGTTATTTTTACCATCTGAGACCTTCTACTCAATTTTTATCTTCCTAGGGTTGCGTGTTGGCTAATTACCGTTTTGCCCTTTCTTTGTATTTTGGCCTAATCTTTAGGATTTTCACTAATCCATCACTTGACTGCTCACTTAATATTTTAATTAATTGATTTAAAATTGTGAGGTGTTATAATCTACACCCAATTGAGGATATCTAATGAAGCTGGTCTAAATCCCTCTATGGAAGTCATAGAAGTTGTTTGTTTCACAAAATTTCCACTTCCATCTTCCATGTCTTTCATTGCTCATCTCAACCTAATGAATAACATCCATGTGTAGACGCGAGTGAAATTAAAACGGTAATTGAACTGTTAGATTGCAACTCCTCCTCAAAAGGCCCCAAAGGTTGGATTTTTTTCTCATATTTATACCATAGATTCTTCAACATCATGAATTACATAGAATTTTTATGTTTTATGCTCACTGTATAGATCAAAAGAATCTCCTTATCATATATATTCAGCTATATCAGTGGAGAAATGGATACAAAACAAAGGCAATGTTTTATACAAGTCCCATTGCAAGCAAGATTTCTGAACCCCACCTTATCCACCTTTATTCTGAGAGCAATCAGAGCACTCATTTGCTTACAATAAAGGTCGAGAGTAAAAACAAAATTGTTCCTTTACTCTTCTGTCACAGAATGCACAGATGAAGTACCAAGAAGATTGAACAAACAGTTTGTAACATAGTGTTATTCAAAACTTAGTAATATTACACAAAGGATTTTGTCAAAGTAATGCTAATTGGTAAATCACTTCAGAGTTATATCTTTAGACAAGAAATGCGAGTGATTACAAAGTGAGGTTTAATTTCACGGAATAACAATGGTAATATTATCTAAATTTAAGAAGAGTTACTCGGGTACTTAGTTTACCTTACTCAAGTACTCCACTGTATGACAGAAGCAATATAACAAATCTCACACTATTCAATAATGGTTTTTCAATTTAAGATCCTAATCAATTTCTAGTTCACAAAAAATCCAACTTCTGACCCAAGGTCAGTGGAGTCAATTCAATTCAAATTGCTTAATCCACAAGCTAGTGGTTATTCGAGTAAACTAATTTAATCTACTCGGGTAAATCTCAATAAAGTTGATTATTCAAGTTCACCAGGATCACAAACCATATTATATGGGTAGTAAGTGAGGAAAAATATACAGAAATATCACCTAGAATTAGTTTGGTATAAATGGCAGTATTTAAAAATTTAAAAGTATTGCTTTATGCAAAACAGACAGACCAGTCTTGAATCTTAAAGCATACTTCTCAGAATCTACTCAATTAAATACTTGAGTTTTACTTAGATATATTAAGTTTTTGGACAACTGTTGTGAAGATGCTTATTCTATATAAATCTGAAATCAAAGCTTTATTCATTGAAGCAGAACAACAATGAGGTCAAACTTTCAGTAATAAGCCAATACTGATGTAAGAAAATTCTCCGGGTACATTTGATTAAAACAACAAATTGATTTCAATGCAAATGCTAGATTCTGCACTAAATTACTCTAGTGCACCATAATAATGATTTGAATATAATATTAGGACAGAATTACTGATTTTGTTACAAAACTTTTATATGAGGACTTAAACAGTAGATAACAAACAACCAACCAAAAAAGTTATCTTACTCAAACTAACTACTAATAAATATTGATAAATTTACAACTGATATAACAAGCTAGCACATAATGCTCACGAATAGTGTAAATCCTAATTTCTTGTAAAAACAGAGAATATCTGCACCAATTTATCAATTACCTCAAATCACTTCAATTGCTTCAACAAAACAGAATGGTAATGATAGTTCTCAAGATGTAGCACACGGTTAACTTGAACAAGTCACTTTACTAAGATATGACTGATTTAAACACCAAAATTGGTCTTTAAGTGCAATATTGATCTAACCCAAATTATCATAGAAGCTTTATTTATTCAATTTAAGTTGTCAATTCCACATATCAGAAATAAATGTTAAAAGATTACAGTTAAGCTCAAGATCCAATCAGAACAAATCAGTTCTTGATCAAGATGAAGAATTGTAAAAAGAGCAAAGGAAAGAAAAAATTAGAAGTTGAAGCTTCTACAGGCAGAAGATCAGCACGCTCAGAAGAAGAGGAAGAAAAAAGCAAAAGAGCAACCTCCTGTAGTTCAAAAGAAGCAATGGGATTTCTCACATTTTGAGAAACCTTTATATCCCATGAAGCTCAACATGAACAAAGGAAGCAATTGTCTAAATTTTTAGATATTTTTAAGAAATTAGAAATTAACATTCCTTTTGCAGAAGCTCTGGAGCAAATGCCTTCGTATACAAAGTTCCTGAAGGAGACATTGTCTAAGAAGCGGAAGCTCACAGAGGATGAACCTGTTACACTAACAGAAGAGTGCGGTGTAACAAATACAAAAAAATTTGCCTCCAAAGTTGAAGAATGCAGGGTGCATCCGTATTCCATGCACCATCGGCAATACGACTATAGAGAAAGTCTTATGTGATCTTTGTAACAGCCCGTTGTACACCGGTATTGTTAACATTAATAATAATATAAGTGCAGTTACAATCACAACAATTCATTTATAAAAATGCGAGTAGAACTTTTTCCGTTTTATTACGCGAGCCTTTAAAACAATAATAAGGCGTAATAAATAAAAGTTGTGACCGTAACTGTAAAATCTTTGCGAAATAATTATTTAAACTATCTATATATCATAAAATACTTCCCTTCAAGTCACTAAGGGGTTCCCATAACCCACTTAGCTAAAATCTCACTTTTACGTTTTCTTCCTATTTCTCGACATGGTTCAGTCTTAATTTTTGCAATTAAGCCGAGTGCAGAACCTCTCATTTTTTAATATGTTTTTCTAGACCTAGTTAAATTTAGAAGAAGGAGCTCTAGCACGAGTCATAGAGTCGTTCTCCAGATATCATTGTTTGAAGTTGGACAAGTAAACCACAGCCAACCTCAAACCGGCTCCAAACAGCCTTCACTCAATCAATTATTATGGAAAATACACTAAACCAATTGATCTAAAATTTTTATACAGTAAACTAATCACCTCAAGCTTCAATTTTACATATCATGCACCTAATTTTACCAAGAGATAGAAGCGAGAATAAAATTTTTCAAAAACTGCCAGAAACAGCCCCTTCACAGGTGCGTCTGGGCAGTCCATTTTGACAGGCTTCTAC
Source organism: Gastrolobium bilobum (assembly GCF_033153095.1). Taxonomy (NCBI): domain Eukaryota; kingdom Viridiplantae; phylum Streptophyta; class Magnoliopsida; order Fabales; family Fabaceae; genus Gastrolobium; species Gastrolobium bilobum. The sequence goes on along the minus strand of NW_026896769.1, from coordinate 1,376 downwards.
AGGGCTTCGTGCAACCCAAAAAATTCCCAAATTTTAACACAAGATAGAGGACATCTCAAGATTTAAAAAGGCGTATGGAACGTCCTGCTAAAGAACTTCTGTGGAGGGAGATATGCTCTCCAAACTTAACATTCAATTCTGCCAATTTCTAGAAATTTCACGGTTAAGCTGTTTTTTCAATAAATCCAACTTTAAATATGTTATCTAACCTCAATTTTGTACCTAATAATCATGGGTAGCACACAAAGACCAGCAATGCCTTGGTGCTCTTACAACCCTTCACAATTTATATTCAATTTGCTCAAAATATATACTCAATTCTTACTTTTTCAATTTAACTAATTTCAATCACAAAGGTCCAATTGCATGCGTTCTTTGAATCGTAAATTATCATTCACGTCCTAGAATAGGCCTATTGCCCTTTCATCATATTACATACTATAATGTTACATCAATTCTCCATATTACAATTTACAACTTCTCAAATAGACATATTACAATTTACATTGCCATAACTTTCAAATGAACATAATAATCAACCACTAAACTTAGCCAAAAGAGATATGAACAAAATGATAATATGAATGGTCCTATCAAAATATAGTGTTCATTTCCTAAGTATAGCCTAGGCCCAATGGCCACCAAAATGCAAAACCAGCAAAACATAATGCTCAACCTACGGGCTTCTTGCTTGCCGCCCAAACACAACTGCTACCACCTGAAATAAAGTCCCAGAAAAATAGGGTGAGATATACAGATATATCTCAGTAACCCAGAGGTTCTGGAGAATACTACGCACCATGGCTCACTTTGATGCATATAAACAATATAACATAACATCTGAAACGGGATAAAGCAAGGGATTTAGTGAAGTAGGGAAGCATAGGGAAACAAAATACGACGAAGCTGGCATGTTCAATGCCAAAACCACGCAACGTCCAGCCTATTGGCCTCGGCATATAGCCTCGGGTTTCAAACCAGGAGTCTTCCCAGAACATCAACCAAGGCACCCTCCATCCATAACCACCAGAGACTTCCTAGTGTGCTCCTGCTTACGTCTACACACACGCGACCCCAGGTCAACTGGAACTCCGTCGCGGAAGGGTACAAGATGGAAGTCTGTAACACCCAAAAACACTAAGACATTAGGGTTGAGAACTATTTAATAGGAAAATAATTAGTTGTCTGAGCTAATAAATTATTTAATTATAAAATATGATTTAGGAATATAAGGGAGGTTCGGAGGTGAAGTGCATCCTGGCTACAACTCTTTTACAATTTTTCATAACTAATTTTCTCTATATTCTTGAATGATTTTGAATATTATAGTTTTTAAATTCTATTTTTAAATTACAACAAACAATCACCTTCTCAAT
>NW_026896768.1:0-106214 GCF_033153095.1 Gastrolobium bilobum | reverse complement strand
TATTGAAATGTCTGAGCTCGGGTAGGGCTAAATATGTCCTATCTGAAATCCATGAGGGGATAAATGGCCAGTACGTTGGGGGCAAAGCATTAGTTCGGAAAGCCCTCAGAGCAGGGTACTTTTGGCCATCTATGGGTCAGGACGCAAAGGAGCACGTACAGAAGTGCGATCAGTGCCAGAAGCACGGTAAGAACCTGTTGGCACCACCAGAAGAGTTAAGCCTGATCACAGCTCCATGGCCCTTCTTCAACTGGGGGATGGACCTTCTGGGCCCATTTGCTGTGGCTGAAGGACAGTTAAAGTGGTTAATAGTGGCTGTTGATTACTTTCAAAATGGATAGAAGTAGAGCCAGTAGCAACAATTACCATGGCAAGGGTGCAACACTTTTTTGAAAGAAATTTGATCTGCAGGTTTGGGATTCCAGCTGAAGTGGTCACCGATAATGGAACCCAGTTCACAAGTAGAACCTTCCAAGAACTAATGGCAAATCTTCACATCCGGCATCCTTTCATGTCTGTTGAACATCCTCAATCCAACGGCCAAGCCGAAGCGGCAAACCAAGTCATCATAGTCGGATTGCGTAAAAGGATGGAGCAATGTGCCAAGGGGAAGTGGGTAGAGGAGCTATGATATGTACTATGGGGACACAGAACCACAGAGCAAACCTCTACTGGAGAAAATCCGTTCGGATTGACATATAGAACCGAGGCCATGATCCCGGTGGAACTGGGAGAACCATCATGGCGGAGGGCCCAAGCTTTGTCGCAAACTGAAAAAGAGAATAGCAGCAAAATAGCTATGGAGTTGGATTTGATTGATGAACCTCGGGCCACAACTCATTTCAAAAATGTTGCAGCAAAGCAACTCGTGGCAAACCAATTTAACAAGAAGGTAAGCCGTGATCATTTGTGATAGGAGATCTGGTTCTTCGAAGGGCGGACATCGGAGGTCGGAACGCGGCTGAAGGAAAGCTGGCTCCAAGATGGGAAGGACCGTATAAAATTAAAGCCGAGCTATCAAAGGGAGCCTATATTCTGGAAACCTCAAAGGGGAAGCAAGTCAAAAGGACTTGGAATGCGGACAAGTTGAAGAAGTATTTCAGTTGAAAAGTTCTTATCCATAAATTGTAGCTTTCAAATTCAAAGTTCAATAAATGGAATAATCCGAGATATTTGAAGAAATAATAATTTTCTAGAATCTTATTCTCGAGAAGTAATTCAAAGTATTGGAACCATTTAGCCTACGGGCAGAGGTTCCAGCCTGGCCAAAAACATCGAGGTATTCAAACCTTCTAGCTTACGGGCAGAAGGTTCTAGCCCGGCCACAAACGTCGAGGTATTTGAACCTTTTAGCCTACGGGCAGAAGGATCTAGCCCGGCCAAGAACGTCGAGGTGTTGGAACCATCTAGCCTACGGGCAGAGGTTCCAGCCCGGACAAAAACGTCAAGGTATTTGAACCTTCTAGCCTACAGGAAGAAGGTTCTAGCCCGGCTAAGAACGTCGAGGTATTGGAACCATCTAGCCTACGAGCAGAGGTTCCAGCCCGGCCAAAAAACGTCGAGGTATTTGAACCTTCTAGCTTACGGGCAGAAGGTTCTAGCCCGGTCACAAACGTCGAGGTATTTGAACCTTCTAGCCTACGGGCAGAGGTTCCAGCCCGAACAGAAATGTCGCGGTATTCAAACCATCTAGTCTACGGGCAGAGGTTCCAGCCCGACAAAGAATGTCACGGTATTCGAACCATCTATACTACGGGCAGAGGTTCTAGCCCGGCTGAAAATGTTGCGATAGTTGACCAACTTGCCTACGGGAAGCTGGATTAAAAGATTCGTGCCGACCTACCAAGTTAAGGAGGGACTTAAAGGGACGCCCTTACTTCCCTAACACCCTTACAAGAGAAGGTCGGTTGAACAACAAATATCGGCATGCGTAAATTACAAATATTAACAAGGACTAAAGCAAAATTGCCATATCAATTAAGCGTGTTTGTTAAACAAACAGAGTTCTCAAATTAATTGGAAAGCAAAAAGGAAAGTTACAAAAATAAACCGGCATCCCGGTTCTTCATCCCGAAGCATCCTCCTGCATCATCCCCCTCACCTCCGCCTCAAACTCGGCACCAGCAGCCTCCATGGCGGCATCGATTCCGGTCTCCCCAGCCCCTTGCGCAATATCCGTTTGAGTTGTGCTGCTCTCTGGCAGACTGGGAATCGATGGAGAAGGGGGAAAGTAAACCCCGCCGCGAACATAGCCAAAGCAATCAAGCTGGTCAAGCCGCAGAAGACATTTCGAGTTAAAATACCTCACCTGGTTTACCCCATTCTTGAAAGCACTCACAGCGGCTTTTGCAGAGCAGACTGGTTAAAATCATAAGCTTGCTACAAATTTTGGAGATCTGACTTTAATTTATCAACCTCGGCAGTGAGCCCGGACACTTTCACACCCCTTTCAGCTAGCACGTCGGATTGGTCTTTGAAATACTTCAAAATATTATCCTTGCCAGGGGTAACACCAACAGCTTCAGCAATGGACTTCAGCTCGGACCGGGAAGTCTCCGCAGCAGCTTTTAGTTCAGCAGAGCTGTTTGTTAGCTCTTCGTTGACAAGCACAGCTTTTTCATACCTCACCCGAAGCTCGTCCAGCTCGGCAATGGCCTCGGAATGCTTCTCCAGGAGCAGGGCGTATGGCTTTACCATGGAAGCAGCTTTGAGGGTGTACAACCCTGCCTTCTGGAGCTCCTCCATCTCGGCTCTAGAAATGATCCTGGTACTGTAGAATGCGGGCGGTGGACGGATGACACCCCAGAACTCGACTGTTATTCCTGAGTCCCATAAAGCACCCCTCCTCAGTCCGACTGGGAGTACTGCGGGAGCAGGGGAGACCCGGGGAAGAGTAATGACGGCATGAGTTCTGCCCCTACTAATCGAGACTGGAGGGTTGGGAATCATGTCAGCCTCGATATCCTCACCATCCCCAGTAAGGTCCAAGATGGGGACATCAGAATTCAGGGGCAAAGTAAAAGCGGCCCCAGCCGGGCTGCTTGTCCGGGGCCTCTTGGCCGGAGGAGCTTGCGGAGCAGAGGTTTGACCGGTTATCGACAAGATGTAGCCCGGACCTGGCCCCTCATCTTCTTCATCGAAATTCATCTTGGAATCTGCAAAGAAAAACAAGTCAACAAGTTATAAACAATAACATGAAAAAATACACGTATCAAGATAGGAAGCACAAAGCATACTGCGGGTTCTGGAGTAGGCTCTGGGGAAGAATGAGATATGGCTACCAAGGAAGCTGCGCTCAGATGACCCTGGGAACCCACATGGTCCAGCAAGGTCTTGGCATTAGTCTTATCAGCTTGTGTCAGTCTCAATTTGTAGTCGGATGGCTTGCGTCGGTGATGATCCTGAGTCCAATATAGGGGGAACTTTGGCTCCCCTTCATCGCCAATGAACCATGGCCTCTTTCCAACCTCGGCCACTACTTTAAAAAAATAGGCCTTGAAGCCCTTGAAAAATTCGATGTATACAGAGAACAACTTGCGGAAGGGATTGCTAACTCGGCCTCGGATGCTACTCCACCCCTTCAATTCAGGAGGTTCTGAGCCGGTACGCGAAGTGTAAACAGTAAAGAAATGAAAAAACAAAGGCACGGTACAAGGAAGGGACAACGAGTCGCAGAGCTGTTCGAAGGCAACAATATAAGCCCAGCCGTGGGGATGGATCTGGGTTGGTGCGAGTAGCAGGTGGTTTAGAAGTTGCACCTTGAATGAAGAAAAGGGAAATCAAATCCCAATCTTCGTCACTAGATCCTGGTAGAAGAAAAAAGAATGTGGCTCCTCAAGGTTCCTGCCGGAGCAAACAGGTTCGTCATCGGCAGGCACGAACGTGTTAAAATCAATCGGGTTGCCTAAGGGAAGCCCTGACACTTCTTCGGTTGTCATCTCGGCGGTAAAACTCAGCACCTCTTCTGTAACCCAGGGATATTGGGTACGGAGATTATCAGTTACTGACGCAGAACCCTTCTCTGCGATATTCGTCCCGACCTCTGGACCCAGGCTAGAAGAAGCGATATTCGCATTTGATTCTGTAGAATGGGACTCCATAAATACCTAGAACAGTAAAATGGAGGATTAAAAAGCAAGAATAACACGTAGCAAAAGGGATACGTACCCGAACTAAACAAACTACTATCAGAGGAACTAGAATCGTCAGATGCGAAGACAGGAGCAGGGGTTGGTGAACCCGAAACGTGTGAACAGCTACCTAAAACTAGGTTGGCCATGAAGTCATTCCCTCTCTCCACAAATTGGGCACCAAGGTATACACAATTGAAACAAGGCTCGGGGTTGGTAATGCTAGGATGGGAGGAGACTCTCACACTCTGATTCGGAGAACGAACAGGTGTAATAGCGTGAACCGGGGTAGAACCTAATGAAAGAGAGGTTGCCCTGAACGGGTTGCCCAAGTTACGGGGCTCAACATCCCGACCCCGGGTTGAGGAACCAGAAACCCTTATACCTCGAAGACCCCTCCTACGATCACGGATCGAGGAGCAAGATGAAGAGGTTCCCCTACGGCCACCACCTCCATAGCCGCCTAGCAGAGCATCCTGCGTTTCTTCCTCGGTCTGAGGTCTGCCATACAACCAGTACCTCGAACCAGGTAGTAGGCTTTGAATGAACCTTTCTTCTTCCTCCGCAAGTCATTCTTCCTCTCCGGCGTCAATTTCATCACCGCGACGAAGCTGCGGGGGCAAGTGGGCCTCCCTCGAATAGCATAATTTCGCTCACCCATATCAGGAACTATTCAAAGCAGGGTGTGTAAGGAGTGAGCCAAGTGCAAATAAGCTCACATAAAGTGCAAGACCAATACAGAAGGTACAATCACATAGAGAAGCAGGCAAGTAAATAGACTTGGAATGAAGAAAGGCATTACAAAACCAGCAGCCATGGTCATAATTGAAAGTTAGTGAAGAACATGCCAGAAAAGAGAGTCAGAGTGAAAGAAAATACCTACGAGGGAAGGTGTTGAAAAAACTGGTAGATACTGGAGGAGGATGCTCTGGTAGGAAGATGCTCTGATGAATAGCGAAGAAAAAACTCTTCAACAGTGAAGAAAAAACTCTTCAGGAACGATTCGAAACAACAACAGAAACAAATGGATGATAAATGAGGCAAGTGGTATGAAATGTTGAAATCAAAGGATTAAACCCGCGAAAGCCAAAAGGCAGGGGCATTGCGGTAATTTTGCGATGGACAAGACAGTTGAGGGACATTTTGGCAGAGGCATTAAATACCAAGACGGCGAGAAACGCACAACGCCACACGTCGCGCCTATTAGGAGAGAGCACGTGGAGGGATAATCATTAGAAGGAAGGGAAACCGTTTCTCACTTCAGAGAAATCATCAGATGGCAGTTACGCACAATCATATTCCGCGCTGCCGACATTTGCATCCGGGTTCCCGTGCCGGGTTTAAGATCGTGACCTGTTTTAGACAAGGAACTCGGTAACTTATGCTTATAACTAGGCTTACAGAGACCAGGAACAGCTTCCAGGGGAAGCTTCCCCCCCCCCCCCCTCTCAAGGCTAGGTAGGGGAGCCGAAGTAACAAAGCAGCCAGGTGATTGACTTCCGAATTAAAGCATAGCAGTCGGACTAGACATCCCGGCAACCTAAAGACTCAGTCTACCGGGCTGGGGGGCAACTGTTATGGACCAGAGAAAGGCCCACAGCAGCAAGAAGCCCAACCAACATCAGCCCAGAGGTAAGCTCTATAAATAGGACTAAAGACCACAGGTATGACTGATCTCTCTAACCCTATTTCATTTAAGACACGACAGTGCACACACACACCCCTTCTGGCTAAAGCCATCATATAGTGTGTAGTGATCAGCTGTCCCCAAGATACCTAGTTCATAGGTATCTAGAGAGAAAGCCTTAGATTCAACATCAATGACCCGACCTTCTGTCGGACATATCTGCCTCAAGCAGAACAGTCTAATTAACCAAAAAATATTTCTTAGACTATAGCTAATAACAACATGGTGAATTTCTCGTAAATCAGATTTTAGATTTAATAGGGAAATTATTTTTTTCAAGCTGTAGAAGATAACTATCTCATATCATTGTCATAGAGACATAAAAACACGTGCTTGTAATTTTTTTATTTTTCTTTAACTTGTGGATTTCATATTTCTTGTTAGTGTAGGGGAAAAAATTCTCTCATGTTAAATGAGATAAGTATTACCCATATTAATAACACTTTATTTCAATTTCAACTGTTGTGACAGTGTTACTTTTGTCAAGGCAAAAACACTGGAGCATTGTACTCAACTTCTAAAATTAATTGCTCGAGACTAGTTTCTTTTACATCACATCTACAAAAATAAATGACTTAAATAGTTGGCTTTTTGACCCTTATAACCTTTTATTATTAATTAATTACCGATTTGACCTTGATTATAAACTATTTCAAAATTTTAACCCCCTCAAAAAACATAACACCAATCTGCCCCTGTTTGACCGTTGACCACCAAGCCTACCCGGGTACACCCCTCTCTACCCGGGTATTTTTTGAAAAAATTTGTCTACCCGGGTAAGGAGGAGTGTACCCGGGTATTATTCTTCGCACCTGAAAAATTGCTTGAATTATTTACCCGGGTAGAGAGAGGTGTACCCGGGTAAATCTTCGACCATCCACTTACTCGCCATTACATGTAACACGGAGTGTTTCTCTCTCTCTAGAATTTTCTTGCTGTGAGGAACTAGAAGAGAGAAAGTAGAGACAGTGGTTATATGACAACAGCTACGAGTATATTCAAACCTGTGGAAACTATAAGAGCTTGAGCAGTGTGATTTAGATTGGCTCTTGCCCAAGGCATCATCCTCACACTAGCCAGCTGCACATCAAGCATAATTCGGATAAGATATTTACCAAAAATCTTAGTGGAATAGTAAAACAGTTTTTTTAAATATAAACTGAACTTAAAGGGAGAAGAAGTTTTTGGCAAAAGTTTTTTTAAATACTTACTGTTGGAATAGCGCTGGCAACACTGGCAACAACAGCTGCCTTAGCTCCAGCTAACACACCCTCTGTTTACACACGAAATGAGAAAAGCAAAACAAAGATCATATAAATACTAGAAAATTCCTCACAGCAAGAAAATTCTAGAGAGAGAGAAACACTCCGTGTTACATGTAATGGCGAGTAAGTGGGTGGTCGAAGATTTACCCGGGTACATCCCTTTCTACCCGGGTAAATAATTCAAGCAATTTCTCAGGTGCGAAGAATAATACCCGGGTACACTCCTCCTTACCCGGGTAGACAAATTTTTTCAAAAAATACCCGGGTAGAGAGGGGTGTACCCGGGTAGGCTTGGTGGTCAACGGTCAAACAGGGGCAGATTGGTGTTATGTTTTTTGAGGGGGTTAAATTTTTGAAATAGTTTATAATCAAGGTCAAATCGGTAATTAATTAATAATAAAAGATTATAAGGGTCAAAAAGCCTAAATAGTTAGGCCCAATGTTTAGCAAGTTCATCTTCTTATTTGACGCTAACTTTTTGAGTGTTGACAATTTAAGAGTCTGTTTAAAATTTTTCTCACTGCTAAGCATGATTTTCAACGCATGTTCATCCACAGCATATTAAAGGCTCTTTTCCAAATTGAATGCAAATATAGTCCAGTGAGCGTAATTCACTTATGGAACATTTGCTTCCAAGTTTTTAATAAGAGATTTGACACCTCTCTACCACATCCATTCCCTTTTCCTTCTTTCCTTTCTTCCTCAATCTCCCTACTCCCTCTCCATGTGCCCTAATAGAGCCTAATTCAAAAAAAAAAAAGGGCAAACCCCGGTGTGCACCCATACTTGGAAGGGTATAGGTAAAGATGAATGACTTTTCCCATATTCAAATTTATGACATTCTAGTTATAAGGAGCATACAATCTGACTGCTGCTCCAAGGCTCAACCTCAGCCTAATAAAAAAAATAAAAATAAAAATAATTTCTAACTGTTGTATTCTCTTGTATAGCCCTTTAATTGTTAAAAATTTTACTTGATTCTACAAATGTACGTGTTTCACAATCAGTATTTCGTACAAAAAGTCTTAAACAAAATAACAGTCAAGATTCACAAAAATAAAATAAAAAGGGTAGACGTGAACAGTCAACATACGCAAAACATAGTCGAAAGAATCGAGAGTCTACTACTTCAAAGTGGTCATAAGCTCTCAAAGTCTTACTTGAAAACAAATGATAAGTACACAACCAAAGATGGCAATTGAAGAAAAATAACCAGAAGGACTGAAATTTAGAGTTTGTGAAGCTCGTATCAAATATAAATTACCAATTAGGTTTGTTCATTCACTAGAATTTTAAGAGCCTGAACATCCATCTTTAAGAAATTAATCAATGCTGTCTATATCTTTATCAATTTAATCCATAAGCGATTAAATAATGTATGTTTTCAAGAAAAATGGTTTGTGAAAATTGTAATTAAAGACAAAAATGGAAAAATAATAATTTACCCAAGCATATAATAGATAGAAGAAAAGACTGCTAAAGATGTCAGATACAGGACATCAAAAATTAGGAATGAAGCACATGTCCAAGTATACGAATGCAGCACATATATGGAATGCTTCTGAGGAAATAAACAGTCAATTAGCTGGTGATCAAACATGTTTCACGCATTGCACAGAAGGATCATTGATCAGTTTTAAACTTTTGTACATAAGTAGTTAAATCATGCAGTTCATCAAGTTAACAGGTTCGTACTGTCATCCCATAAAAATTTAGTTAACAAAACCATTTCTAAATTGCAAGCAATCAAAAATTCCAAGCAACATTGCAGAAGTCCACCATCTTTATAACCCCTGATAGTCCATCATCGGCATTATTGTCACTCAGCTGCATAGAACAAAAAGGAAACCACGGGAGGCATCAGAACCATTTCCAGACATTAGTATACATAATAAGCAAAAGGAACTACATAGACAAATCAAACATATGTCAGAACTTTCCACTTGTAACAATTATAAATTAACATATCCAATGCCACTAGTAACAATGTAACTGAGTACTATAACATCACCTTTGTGTTGAAGCAAAGGTGCATAAGGTCAACTGCTACCTTATAACTCTAATGCAGTGCAACAAATCATATGTTCGGAAAGTTGCATTTAAATTTTCACATGTGCTAATGAGTTACCAAATATCATGAACTTAAAATAGTAGCGGCTTAAGTGTCGCAATTGACATAAACTAGTGTTGCATCAGATGAATAGCATCAAAGGAAGGTAATTAAAGACACAGTAATCTAGCAACTTGATTTATGTCGAAGCCATATTTACAAGATTATGCGGGTAGAAATATTAATTGATATGTATGATATAGTGCTCTAAAAACAAATCCACCAGCCTTGCATTACAGCGGAACTAGTCTGACCCGACTTTATATAGGGAACCTCCTCTTGGTACCTCAATTATTCAGGCCTTGCAAATGTCAAACACTCGAACTAACATGTTATCCATAATCCTTACTTTGGGCTCTAAAAAACTTGATTTGGTTGTGTCTTAAATAAAGCAGGTGGCTCATTATTTAGCATTTACCAAAACAAAGGTCAAAATTTGACACGTGAAAAAACCTGCCCAAGTCATATCAAACTGTTCAGGTCTGCAAAATAACCCATTCCGGCTCAGTTGCAAGTCTGATCTAATAAATGATCAAGCTAGACTTAATAATTATGATATCCTACTCATTATTACCATATTACAACATACATCTACGAACTTTGACACGTATCAGAAGTCTAAAGTATGAGGAAATAAAAAAAACTTTTGCAATTTTAAAAATCTCTAAGCTCATTTAATGATGTCAAGAATCTCTATGCTCATTTAATCATAGTTTTTATTTCCTTGAGAGAGAGATTGACCTACATGCAGAGTTTTTATTAGCAGAATGAAAAACACAAAAAACTGATATTTTTCTTGGTTAAACTATTCCAATCTTCCCCAAATTCACATACTTGCTTAGTTATCAATATCGATTAGCGGCACACAGCGGCCAACTGCAAAACTGATATAGTGGGATAGCTGCTATATTGAAGACGGTAAATACAAGTTGAATAAGTTATAATATACATATATTAATGCTTATATATAAAAAAATTACTCAAAATTAAAGACATTCATAATTAATAATCAAAAGTCATAGTCTTAAAGCCAAACGCACAAGCCAATAATAACAAAATTCAAGGAACATAAAGAAACTACTCATTGTCACGGAGTGGATGTTGCCATGACAATTACCAAAGCCTATGTGGAGTCGAAGATTTCCAAAGTCAGAATCAGAAGACTCAGAAGGGAGAAAAAAAAAAAAAAAAAAAAAACTGAACTCAACAGAGATAGATGGACACAAAACTGAACAGGGTGCAGAAAGCACAGTGCAGCGCTTGGCCGGAAAACAACCGCTAAGCACTGGGTGTGCGTCAACTTGATGGAACTGACGAGGGAAAGAGAGAGCAGTAGTGAGGGGAATGCCAGGAATGTCCAGAAAATTGCAGGTGATCAATGGGTGTGTCAAATTTACGGATCAGACGAGAAAGAGAGAGAGAGAGAGAGAGGTGTCTCAAAGGGTTTTGAACAGAATATGGGCTGAACAAAGAAGATCTGATTCAAGGGGAGGGGAAGAATATTGAGAATTTTTCCCCACAAAGTTGCTGGTACAACGTAGAGATGGAGGCAAAGAGGGGGTTTTTACCTACTCATCACAGGCACGGCGGCAACAGCTGCAGTTATCCACTACGTGGCCACAACGGGTGCCACTCCAAAATGCTACACGACAGCTGCTGGGTAATGGCTGGACGGAACACCATGGTATGTCATAATAGCAGCACTATAGCCTGCTATTAATAAGCCTGTATAATTGCTAGTTTTAAATCTAGATATCATATCCAAATAGATAGCTGAAATAGACACATATTAACAGCAGTGGCAAGAGAAAGAGAGCGCAGTGGTGAGTGGAATACTGGGAATGGCCAGAAAACTGCCAGCAAGCAATGGATGTGCATCAAATTGACAGAATAGACAAGAGAGAGAGCAGTGTCTCAAAGGGTTTGAAACAGAAGATGGGCAGAACAAAGAAGATCTGGTTGATAAAGGGGGAATTATGCATTTGTCCCCAGAAAATTGCTGGGACAATGCAGAGATGGGGGCAAAGAGGGGTTTCTACCCACTCTTCACAGGGGCGGTTACAGCAGCCGCTATTCTTCACTATGCGGTTGCAATGGGCGTTACTCCAAAATGCTACACGAAAGCATTGCTATAGTCCGCTATTAATAAGTCTGCATATTTGCTAGTTTTAAATCTAGATATCATATCCAAATAGATAGCTGAAATAGACACATACTAACAGCATAAACTTCTCATGCAAATTAAATTTTAATTCAGATAATGACTTCTAAGAGTCTAAAGGTACACGAATGATTTGCGTGAATAAAAACAATTCCGGAACCTTCATACGTAAACCAATTGGCTAAGTTAATAATAATCCATAAAAAGGCCATCAAAGTTATTGGTCAACAATCAACGATATAACTTCTAAGATATGCCTTTGTAAAATATCATCATGTCAATATGTCAAATTGATGCTACAATTTGCAAATTCTAAGAAAAACATTCCCATAAAAAGAACATTGTATTTATATATTCCAAATCCAAATCAGCGTCATCTATATACATAATAAATACAGGATAACACAGCTTTTGTTAAACATACTTTCAACCCGAAACAAATCTAATCAAACTATCATAATTGATATGCATCTGTAAGAAACAATCAAACATGTTGGTAAATGCTGTCCAATCCTTCCATAAAAAAGCATCACAACCTCAGTATATAATGTCTTTAATGCTTGAAACTCTAAAACAACTGAAAGACTTATTTTTCCCCCCTAGTATGGTTAATGCCCCAAATTTTTTTAATTGGTACAAGTACAACCAAGTCCTTTAGTGAGTTTCCCCTTCTATGCTAGTAAAATCCTTTCCGTCCATCTAAACAAAACAAATATCAAGCTCATAACAATTTTCCCCCAACTGAAAAGACAGTATGCTTAGAAGACAATAATAGTAAGAAAGATTAGATCCTTGTAAACATAGTAGCAAACAACCACTCCATATAACAAACAGCTATATTCAACTTTGATTCCCACATCCACATCCACATCCACAATGACATACCTCTGTCCATCAAGATTACCCTGTCCACTGCTCCCACCACTCCCATAAGACCCATCCTCAGCAGCGCTCTGCCAAACTGACTGCCACGCCTGGGAAGGCGGCTGAACATAGACACCGGTGGTGGGGTCTAGCGCGGGGCGGCCGATCATCATTCCGGCAGGCTGACCAATAGGAGGATAGTAATAAGGAACACCGCTAGCGGTGGGGCCACCAACAAGTGCGGCGGCGGCTGTATCGTCCTTGATGTCGTCCCTGGGGACAATATCAACAAGGAAGTCGAAAATGTCGGTGCGGGTAATGGCAGCGGCGATGTCGTTCTTCTGGAGGGTTCGGCGCTTGTTCTCCTCGGCGTGAAGCCATGAACGGATGGTGAGTTCGAGGATGAAGAGCTCGCATGCCTTGGCGAAGAGGATCGGTGCTTCCGCTGAGATCATTCGAACGTCTTCGTCGGCTTTCATGATCTTCTTGATGCGCGCCAAGGGAAGCTGGTGGTTCTTGAAGTCGTTGACGTGCTCGATCTCTTGGCGCTGGTACGACCAGAACATCTGAAGCTGTTGCTGCTGTTGCTGTAGGAGGTGGTGGAATGGAGCCGCCGCCGCCGCCGCCGCTGCGGGTTGCGCTGGGTATGAACCTGATTGGGATTGCACTTGCTGGTTGTTGTTCTCCATTTCTCCCCCAAATGGATGGTTTTCCAGGGTTTGATTTTGATCCAAGGGTGAGAGAAAGAGACACACACTCACCCACAAAAGTATTGGTGATTGGAAAATTGAATGGAAAGAAATTATGTAAATAGGATAAGGTTTTTTATTATTTTTATTTTTATTTTAAGGATTTATTAATTAAATAATAACATTTACTCTTTGTTATTATATATATGCTTCTGATGTGCTACAGCTCCGTCATGCTCTCTTTGTGTGTCAAATAATTTATTTATTTTTGGTACAAAAAAAAAAAAGCGGTTTCGTTCCTACCATTTGGATGGATATTGAAGTTGACGTTTGTCACTTTTTGTGTATGTAGTTTACTTTCTCATGCTGTACTCGTTTTCAAAGAATTTATAGTTACACATAATTTTTATTTTTATTTTGTTTTAATTTTGAGGACATTTAGATTTTAAGGGTTGAACTTAGGCTTATTTATACTCGTTTTCAAAACAAATATAAGATATAAATTGATAATAACTAGGGGGCTTTTTTTTTTTTTAACCACACTAGTTTTCTCGTGTAGTAGGAAATAAGTATTATTTTCTACAAATTCATTTATACAGGTGGTGTCCATTTTCAAGAGAGAGAAAATAAAATAAAATGAGACTCGTCTTAAATTTGTGTATGTAGAAGATAAATTCTATCTTATATAATAATAAGAATAATAAATTCCTTAAAAGAATGTAATTTGAAGTGAGCTTAAATAATTTAGCTTTACAGAATATATAAAATCTTAAATTATTTGTTATAACAAAGCAATTCACGTTATATAAAATATAGGAGTAAAGTGAAAACGAATCAAGTTACAAAATAAAAAAATAAAATTCATCATCATTCAACAATAAAAGCGATGTAAGTTGACACATACATGATTTATTTATTTATTTGTTTAAGAACCAAAAAAATAAAGATAAAAGATTTCGAGTCGAAGGAGCTAAATGATGATGAATTTTATTGACCGGCAGAAACTAGTAACTTGTGTAAATTGGCATTTCAGAATTTCAGAGTCTTTATAGATACAGCTGAAACTAGTCTTGAGGGCAACTACAACACTAATGCAAAACTGTAGCCCCGCCAATATACAGCAAAAAAGGACAAAAGCTGCTTAATCAATCTCTACAAATGCAGTCAACTCCATTCTCTTTTTTGTCACTAGATACATAAAAGAAAAACTAAATATTCAAATCCTGCTCTAGTTTATGTTGAATTGGTGATTGTCAGCTATGGATTTGTTGAATATTTGAATCTGCTATCTCTTTGGCTAAATGGAACATGGAATCTCTTCAAGTCAATTCCGTCACTAACAATTACTTGCCACTACATAGCGCGCTCTTTTCCGCTTATATACAAACAAAATCTCAGGCCTACTTCTCTTCTTTCCCAGTGCTTCAGCGACCTCCTTTCCTGGAATATCTTCAACAGAATCTTCTTCCTTAGTTGTTTGGCACCTCTCAACCAAACAATCCTCCCTGGAATTCTCTTTGTGCATCAATTCATCTTCTGTGACCACCTGAAGAAGCTCCGTAGGAGTAGCAGCAGGATCAAGCTCCAAGCAACCCTTAGGAGCATTATGACCTTCTTGACCAGTAAGCAAGTATGAAGGCACCTGGTGTGAGAAACGAAACATCTCTGCCTTCAAAATATTCCTGATTTTTCTTGGATCTGCATTCTGGCGGAATACTGTCTTGAAACCTGGAACCTTGACAAGTGGAGCAACATTCACTCCTTGCTCTTCAAGGTAGTCTTCAAGCACTTCCACCATGTCATATTGATGTATGATTTCATCTTCAGTAAATTCGTTCCAATCAAGGGACCAGTTTCGATACAGAGCCCAAACATCCCCTTTCTTTGGATATATATGTAGAGCCCCTCTTGAACCTTTTCTCCACTTAACCCTGTGAGAGAAGGAATTGAGAGTGCTAAAGGATTCACGCTTGCCCATTCGAAAATCCCCAGTAGTCTTGGGAAAGCCAGAACTGACCCACTTTATTGGGGCCAATTCATCATTGGTTTTCGAATTAAGCCAGCTGATCGTCATTTTGAAAGGATTCTCTGAGATTACATTGTGGATCAAAGCATAGTGGCGGGGCATGCCATCATCATCATCATATACAGCCCACACCTGGTTCTCACCAAAAGCTTTTTCAACACGGTCCCCATCAAAATCATGGAAATCTGGGTCTGGAACACTCATGGAAAGAGAATCAGGAACCTCTGAATCAGAAGAGGAACACTTTTTGATGATGGTCTCAGAATCAACAAATTCTTGTTCACCAGGTTTTACATAATTTATAGCCTTTTCTTTGTCCTTCTCTCTAACTTCTGTGTCAGTATTCTTTGACTTGTTTAAATTCTTTGATACAGAAGAAGCATTCCATTCATCAAGTTTTTTACGAATCTCCTTCCGAGCCTTTTCCATCAACATGTTCTTCATTTGCAGCTGTGATACATCCCTAATACCATTAGGTTTGTAGCTTCCAGCAGCATTAACCCTTCCTGTATAAAAACTATCCTTCTGAGACCCAGTTTCATTACCCAAGTTCATTCGTTTATTTTGAAATGATACTTCAGTTTCCATATCTCGTCTATCACTATTAACTTTATGCTCATCAGTGCCCCGTTTTTTCCTTGGCCTATCTCCTTTCAGAACAGAATTTGAACCAAAACAAGAGGACTGAAAAGCTGAACCAGCACCAGTTCTATTAACAGCATGAGTTTTCCCAAAATGGGCCTCCTCCTTTATGACAGGTGTTGAATCTTCACGCCCTCTCTTCAAATTCTTACATGACATCCCAAAAACACTGGGAGCTTCAGCAGCAGTAGAAGCTGATGTCCGTACACTGGAAATACCACCAGGCATAGAGAAAGGACCTGAACCAAGTGATGAATTGACACCGTTGGCAGCAGATATTGATGTCCTCCCTGAAACATGAATTCCTTCCATTCTAGTTGAGTTGAAGTTATGTTGCTTCATCTGAGAAATTCTTGAAGTGGATGAAGCATTTCTGTATAAAGGTGGGGGTGGTGCCTCAATAGCCAAAAATGGCTTATTGCAGCTGGTGCAGACAAGAGTGCAGTTGATATAAACGGTATGATATTCAAATTGTGTCCTGCAGGAATTGCACATGGTCCAAAATGTTTGTTTCGATGACACAGGAGAATTTGGGGTAGGATTGGGACAAGTAGCATTCCTATGATCTCTATCCTTCCAATCAGCAGTATTGAAGATATTGAAGAAACCATTCTGACTAGCTGGTACAGAAGTTTTCCGAACTTGAATTCCTTGATATATACCCCAAAAATTGTACTTTTGGTCAAAGATGATTCTCTTGGCTTTATCAGATAATAAACTCCAAGCCTGTGTGATGAGATTAAATGCCCCATCTGCACCTACCGATTTATTTTTATCAGGGTGCAGAGTAAGAGCAAGTTTCCTATAACATCTTCGAATTGTTTCGTCATCAGCTAAGGGTTGCACGCCAAGGACCCTGTACCAATCAACTTCCCCATTAACTCTTTTTTCAGCAGAGATATAAACCTCAATGGTTGCCAGCAATTGAGGAAGACCATCAAGATTGGGATATAAGTTTTGAGCCTTTATTGCGAATATTCTCGCGCCACCAAGGTCCCTCTCTAAAAGCTTCTTCTCTGCAAGCTCTTTAGCCCTTAAGGCATCATCTTTATTACATTCCATGCTTACTAGTTTGTTTCAGCAAATGTGCCACTAATTACTCTTCTTTATTTCCTTCCTTAGAAGTATACACCAGGGCAATATCAATGAGGAGTGAGGACTTGACGATAAATTTTTACACGCAGAACCCGACAATTCCACGTGTACAATAAAGATGCTCCTTCAATTACAGAAGCCTGATAAACCCTATAAATTATCAAAAGCGACACAACTACATTAGCAACAAAGGAAAAGAAAGACAAATTGATAACAATATGATCGAGTCTTAACAAAATAATGGTTAACGACTTAATGGATAACGGATTTCTGCCCAGTGATTATTCCAATCCATTAATTACCAATGTTTTACCTAAATAAATCAAGTAACTACAAATTCAAATGAATGTATACAAGTACTGAATTTCTGAAATAAGCATAATGATATCATGATATGAGGATCCCAACATATTTTCACATTCTCAGTCTATTAATTACCAGTGTTTTTCCTAGATAAATCATGTACTAACAAGTTCAAGTATATGTGTACGAGAACCGAATTTCCGAAATAAGCATATATCTTGACATGAGGTTTCCAAACAATATTTTCACATTCTCAGTCCCTTACCACCTTCCCCAACCACAATCCAGGGAACAAACCAAATCCTTACAACAACATTTAACAACAAACCCTTGCAAAAAAATTTAATTTTTTTGTTATGTTGTTGTTGTTTTTTTTTTTTTTTTTTTGGGGGGGGGGGGGGGGGGGGGCGATTGCAAAGGAGAACAGGAACCATGACATAATTTCAAAAAATATATAACACCAGACAGTGGTTTCAAAAAATTTTTCCAATATTAGGGCAACAAGAAAAAGCATGTCATCTCTTATAAGTAAATTCTCGTTCATGCAGCTCCTAATATGAACAAACTCAACAAACATCCACAGGCAACAACAAAAGAGATTAAAATATATATATATATATATATATACATTCAAGATTTAAGACTTCCAAAAGAAACACAATTTATCGCTCATGCAGCCCTTCAAATGAACAAACAACAACCACAAAGGAGGAACAATAAAATCTGAAAAACCAAATTCAAAATTACTAAGACTTCTAAACATACAAAATTCAATGCTTCAAATTGTCCACAGTAATGCGGTTATAGCACCGCACCTTGTGGTAGCCGCCGACCGCATTGATGGTTCTATTACAAAAAAAAAAAAAAAATCGTCCAAAACGAAACACAAAATCCCTTTATTTTTCTTTCTTTTTTTCAAAAATAATTATGAAATCAACTACTGCAACTACAGATTCTAAAAATTAAAGAGCCAATATAAAATCACAAATTCTAAAAGCCACATTGATTCAAATAAAGAGAAAGCAAAGGAAGAATCAGGTAAAGGCCATACCTGAAGACACATGAATGAAGGGATGCAGAAAATTGAGTTGAGGAAGCTCTGTGTGGTTTGAAAACCGATGCCTTTAAAAGTTAACGGAATTAGGCTCGGATCAGAGTTTCAAAGCTTACTCTGTGCGGTGCATGTTTGGCCAAGATGGTGAAAGGATTTTATACTGTTTCTCATTCACTTCTGATATATATATTTTTTAAAACATCCAAAATTTGTTTGACCTAATATAATATTAAGAGGATACGATAAAAAAAAAACATATATTTGTTAGATCTTTCTAAATTTTTTTTTTTTTTTAACACAAAAGGAAAATAAAACGAGATCTTTCTAAATCTTAAAACTATTCAAGCGAAATCTTTTTCATATTGATATAGATAAGTTAGGAAAATAAAATAACAACAGGGATTCACAAATAATTGGAGAAAAAAAATAAAAATGAAATCTACCTTTTTTTTATGTAATCCACCTATTCATTTAGGGTTTAAAAAATAGTTTTTTTTTTAAAAAAAATCACATATTTTTATAAAGAAAATAAATTGTAATAAAATATTATTTTATTTTATCTATTTTTTTACCCGATATCGCTATAAAATTATCTAAAGAAAGTAAATATCTTATTTTGATAATACATATTTAATTTGTCTTAAATAATATTTTTTAATTTCAAATATATTTTAAAAAATTAAGATAATTTATAAATTAATTTCAAAATAAATAACATGAAATATTTTTTAAACCATAAATGTATTCGTTACATAAGGATATAAAATAAAAAAGAGAGAAAATTTATTTGAAATATTTATTTTTTAAAATATTTATTTTTTAAACCACAAGGTGTCTAAGTGAAATTTATTGTAACCAGAAGGTGTCTAAGTGAAAATTTGAAATCATAGAGGGTTAAATGACAAAATATCTCAGTATAGTGGGTCTGGTCAAATGATAAATCATAAAACTACTATTCATTCATATTGACACTTATTCACAAAGCTACTGGTATGCACATATTAATGTTCCTTCCATAGATGGTCAGATTCTGAAAAAATTATTGCTAACGATTATAATATTCAACTTAAATACTCTAATAGGATTAGGACTATATCAAGTTTCTTCCAAAAATGAGACTCTGCCATGAATCTTACAAAGATACAGCTGTTAATTTTCAAGGACAGAAGGATATTGGAGCGTTTTGTCATAGATTCTGGCAAAAAAATTTAATTAATGTTTTTTAATAAAATAATTACGCATTTATTACAGTTTTGGAAATAAGTACGGATTTATTGCACACTGTGATGCCTCTTTTGGGTGTCACATGTGACGCCCCACTGAGGCGTCTCACCATAAGGGAAGACACCCAAATGAGGCGTCTCTCATGAGATATTGACACGTGTCACTTTTTTTTTCAAAAAAAAATTGATTTAATTATAAAACTTCTAAAGGTCATAACTTTTGACTCGAGTATCCAAATCAGGTAATTCTTTTTTTGATTCCACATAACTTTTGAGATCTACGCAATGACATCTCATTTGATATATTTTATTTCTCACCAACATAGTTTAAATTTAAATCAGGTAATCCTTCTTCCTTAGATATTTAGAATATTTATTTAATTATTTCCTTTATTAATACTTATTTTTCAAATTGATTTTTGAGTTTAAATCACAAATCAAATCTTTATTTTGTTTTCCTTATTAATAATAATTGTTACTTTTAATTTAAATTACAAACCAAATTTTTTATAATAAAAATTAAAAAAATTAATTTTTTAATTTAAATCAAACATCAAATCTTGATTTATTTTTTGTATTAATTCGCAAACGCAGAACTCATAGGCTTCTGAGTTTAAAAATGTGACACGTGTCAACACGTGTCAAAACCTAACACATCACTAATCACGTCTATATTGGGCTTCAATTAAATGGCAATCACGCCTAATTTAGGTAATTTTATTTTTGAAAAACATTCATAAGCCATCATTAATTTCAGACCACGAATAATAACCTAGAAGCTTATAGCATTAATCATTAATTTTAAAAATAATATCCTTCTTCCTTAGAAATTTAAAATATTTATTTAATTATTTTCTTTATTTCTACAGATTTTTCAAATTGATTTTTTAGTTTAAATCACAAATCAAATCTTTATTTTGTTTTCCTTATTAATAATAATTTTTATATTTATTTTGAATTTAAATCACAAACCAAATTTTTGTTATAATAAAAAAAATTAATAAAAAAAAATTTAAATCACAAATCAAAATTTATTTATTTTTTTATATTAAATCACAAATCCAGAACTCAGAGGCTTCTGGGTTTAACCGCTCGTATAATATCATTCTTGCAAATTAAAATTGTGTTTGTGAGAAATAAAATATGTCACATGAGATGTCATTGCGTAGATCTCGAAAAGTTATGTGGAATCAAAAAAAGAATTACCTGATTTGGATACTTGAGTCAAAAGTTATGACCTTTAGAAGTTTTATGATTAAATTAATTTTTTTTTGGAAAAAAAAGTGACACGTGTCAATACCTCATGAGAGACGCCCCATTTAAGCGTCTTCCCATTAGGGTGAGACGCCTCAATGGGGCGTCACATGTGACGCCCAAAAGAGGCGTCACAGTGTGCAATAGATCCGTAATTTTTCTCAAAACTACAATAAATGCGTAATTATTTAATTAAAAAACATTATTTTAATTTTTTTGCCGATGCTATGAAACAGTTAAATCTATTGTAAAAGGCTCAGCATACATGTCAGCAAATCAATAATTGTGAATAAGCAAGAACACAACATTACTGAAAGCAAATCCACTTGGCCTTTCTTATGATGTCTGTTCTTAAGCTACTCCAGCTAGCATTTCTTAAACTGTTCAAAAAGTTACAAAGTCATAGTACAAATCATTCAAGTTAAATAAAATGCTTGGTGTGCAGATCAATCCGGAGTATGTAAATTAATTCATAAGGTTGTCGTATGTTTTAACCTCCTTCAAGCCGTAACAGAAAGCTTCCAATCCTAAACATTGTAGAAAATTGTAGCAATGATTGCCCAGTAAGCCTCGTAACAAAGGTTTATAATGAGAGTCCAATGGGCATCAATGCATCGTAGTAACAAGCAAAGCATATAAGGAGTAAGATAACACAAAAGCCCATGGTTGGAGAAGAACTTCCATCAAATGGGCTAAGCAGCACTCTATTTATTGGGTTTGTGGGTTTACATGGTCATCGTTTGGAGAAAAAAAAAATTAAAATATTACTGTTTTAATAAATAATTACGAATGTATAGTTGTTTTGAAATTATATATGAATCATTGCACTCATTCTTGTCAAATTCGGGCATGACCATTCACATCTAAATTAGGGGTGACTCATGAGGCATTCACGCCTAAGTTAGGCGTGACTCATTTAGTGTTGACATGTGGCACAAAAAAGTCAACATTTTAATCGCAAAACTTCATAAGGCCATAACTTTTGATTTGGGTGTTCGAATCAGATAATTTTATTTTATTTTATATAACTTTTCGAGATCTACGCAATGACACCTCATTTGACATATTTTATTTCTCACAAACACAATTCGAATTTGTAATAATAGTACTATAAGAGCGTTTAAACCCAGAAGCCTTCGAGCTTTTTCCGAACCAAAATAAGTCATAGAATTCTTTATTTAATGATCTAAAATAAAGGAAATTACACTCTAAATTTTGTTTTCACTTTTATGAGGCTATTTTTAAGAAATCAAAGTACTTCGCTTAAGAGGAAATTATATGTTTTTCTATTGTGCAGTCAATATGTCAAGTTAAACTTGGGATCAAAAATTGGATTAGATGCCCATGACAAACCTACAATTGGATGTTACGGTTGTAGTCATGAAGTTATAGAATGTTAGAAATTAAGAAAAATAGAACATGGAGAGAAACTTTTATATATTTTTAGTGCAATACATCAAAAGTTTTGCATTTTTTAATGCAACTTAAATAACATAGAATTTATGTATGTATATATATATATATATATGTATATATATATATATATGTATATATATATATATATAGAATTCTCATCAATCACTCTTACACTTTTATATTGTGGCACATTCTTTTCTCACAATATTATACACTATTATTTTTCAAACACTTGGTAGAAAATATATATTTTACTATGGCATTAAATATCCTTATTTATATATGAACTAACACACTTTAGTGCCATCTCTAATTTCAGACCACGACTTACAAGATAAGGTCTCAATTCACAGTGATAAGAATACTTCCCATAGGATAGGGATAAGGAGATTCTAGTAGGCAAAAGACTCTTTTGATGTTGATTCGAAAAAAAACTCAGAGGTCTTATGGGTTTAAACGCTCTTATAGTATTATTGTTGCAAATTTGAAATATATTTCTGAGAGATAAAATATGCCAAATGAGGTGTCATTACGTAGATCTCGAAAAATTATATGGAATCAAAAAAAATATTATTTGATTCGGACACCCGAGTTAAAAGTTATGGCCTTCCAAAATTTTACGGTAAAACTGTTGACTTTTTTGTGTCACGTGTCAACACCAGATGAGTCACGTCTAACTTAAACGTGAATGCCTCGTGAGTCACGCCTAACTTAGGCGTGAATGTGTGCAATAGATTCATAAATAATTTTCAAATAATTATATATTCGTAATTATTTATTAAAATATTAATATTTTAAAAATTTTTGCCGCCATCATTTAGCATAGTCCTAATCAATGTGAAATTCTACTACTCACACTTAAATCCCAACAATAATAAATAGACTAAAGTGTCTACTTGTCACTTCTTGTTCATCAACAACCTTGGCCCTCATACGATAAGTCCTTAGTTCCAATAAGAGGTCTTATAATACAGTAACTCTTAGAAGATCAAAACGCATTAGATGAGGTCCCACTTGGGTCACCGATTACCAGAGTTAGTACATAGGATATTGGGTTCTTGTGTATAGTCATTAGATAGTGGGCTTTTGGTGTTAGTGTGTCACGTGGGAGGCTACAGATATAATGGTGACGTGTGTAATGTGATAGGTGTATAAAAGGATGGTTACTGATATAATAAACACTGTTAAGGAATATATCAGTTCATTCTCATTTCATTTCATTTCATTTTTGCTTTCTATGTTTTCTCTGTTAGGAAGTGAAACCCTTATCAACTGGTTCTTTCATTTTGATTTTACCATCAGAATCCAGGATGTGGCGGAGGAGCTGAAGGCTCACCGGGAAGAAATGCAACTCGGATTGACTCAACTGACTGAATATATTGATGCTCGTATCACTACAATGGATACCCATTTCCAAGAATTCATGGCTCATCTATCACAAATGTCCATGGGTAATCAATCGCCGGAGACGTCGTCATCAGAGTCTGGTGCTCACCAGCAACCACCACGGCGACAGGAGCACAATCATAAGGAAATGGAGGATCAGAGAGCAAGTCTGCGACATGTTAAAATGGAGATTCCCATTTATGAAAGTCAAGACTCAAACAATTGGATCTTTAAAACAGAACTCTTCTTTCGGATTCAACAAATTCCAGATCATCTTATGGTCCAACTTGCAGGGTTAAGAATGGAAGATGCTGCAAGTGATTGGTATCAGTAGATCTTTAGTAGTAAGACATTTTCGTCTTGGGAAGACTTTGTGCTTGTGGTGAGGGAACGTTTTGGTTCATCTCAGTATAAGGATGTTCGTGGGGTTCTTGCAAAACTCTCCCAAACTGGATCTCTTACGGATTACATACGCGAATTTCAATGCCTCTTGAATCAGGTACATGATTTGAGCGATGATCTTCTGATGACGTTTTTCATTTCTAGTTTACAAGCTGACCTTAAAGGAGCTATTCAGTTACATTGGCCGAAAACCCTCCATAAAGCGATGCAACTTGCATTGGTGTATGATAGTCACCACAATGAATTACGTTCGTTCTTTAACCAAACTTACAAGAAAACCTTTACTCGTCAATTTTTCCAACCAAATCCAGAGAAAAACCATGTAACTCATTCTCCACCAACCAATCAATCCACTATACCCAATCCATCAGCACTAACCGACAAACCCTCATTACCCATTAAAAAGCTTTCACCAGATGAACTCCAACGCAAACGTGATCTGGGATTATGCTATACATGTGATGAAAGGTGGACGGCCAAACACAGATGCAAGGTAAAGATGTTGTTATTAATTGGCCACGAAAAGGATGCTAATTATGATCTTGAAGAGGAGATAGTGTGGAATCCAGAGAGTAAACATGATTCCAGGACAGATGCGATGTTGCACTCTCTCTCGGGTGCACCTAACCCACAAGCTCTCTTGTTGAAGGCAACGATTAAGGAGCAAACAACAGAGATATTAGTCAATTCAGGAAGCTCGCACAATTTCATTCGAAAGGAATTAACAGAACTCTTGGGTCTTCCTATGGTTCGTTTTGCTAAAATGCGAGTGTTTATGGGCAGTGGTGATTTTCTGTCATGTGAGAAGAAATGTGGATGTTGTCATTAAAATTCAAGGCCATTGCTTTGTGACTGACTTATGGGTGATCAACTGGTGTGATCTGAATGTGATCCTGGGCATGCATTGGCTCTCCCAGTTAGGGCGCGTGACTCATGACTATGAGCATCACTCCATGGAGTTTAGGTGGCAGGGTCAACCAATAATATTGCTGGGTTCTAAAGGGAGTATTGAAGATGAGTTAGAGTACAAAATGCGGGTAATTGCAACAGTCTCTCACTACAAACACAGCCTGCCACTCAGTATGAGGTACTTCCAGATCTTTTACCATTAAAGAATTCTGTTCAACCTGCATTATGGTCGATTTTAGTGAAGCATAATCAAGTATTTTTCAGTGCCCAAATGTTTACCTCCATTCCGAGGTTTCGACCACATTATTGAGCTATTTCCTAACTCAAAACCTGTGAAAGTCAGGCCTTATAGATACCCTTACCATCAAAAGGAGGAGATCAAAAAACAGGTGAATGAATTGCTAAATTCTGGTCATATACAACATAGTCACATTTCTTTTTCCTCCCTTGTATTATTAGTCAAGAAGCATGATGGCAGATGGAGAATGTGCATAGACTATAGGGCTTTGAATGCCATTACAATCAAGGATATTTTTAGTATGCCAATAATCGATGAGCTCCTTGATGAATTATTTGGGGCAGCCATATTCAGTAAGCTTGATTTGCGCTCAAGCTACCATCAAATACAAATGGTAGAAGATATCTACAAGACAACATTTAGGACACATGAGAGGTATTATGAGTATTGTGTGATGCCTTTTGGCTTATCGAATGCCCTGGCTACTTTTCAGGCAGCAATGAACAAGATTTTCAAACCTTATCTTAGGAAATTTATAGTGGTTTTCTTCGATGATGTCTTGGTATACAGCCGCTCATTGGAGGATCATGTCAACCATTTAGATATTACTTTAAGTTGCTTGGTTGCTAACACTTTTTTGTGAAGTTAAGCAAGTGTGACTTTGGTGTCTCTGAGATTGCTTATCTGGGTCACATAGTAACTGGGGATGGGGTTAAAGTAGACCCTAAGAAAATTTCTGCTATGTTAGAGTGGCCAACACAAGCTCCACTAAATAGCTTCGAGCGTTTCTTGGATTAACCGGCTACTATCGCATGTTTGTCAAGAATTATGCATCGGTTGCTTATCCATTTACTGATTTGCTGCGTTATGATAAGTTCTCTTGGAATACGGAGGTTGAGATAGCTTTTCAATAACTCAAGATTTTTATGTCTTCTACACCGATTCTTGTTTTACCAGATTTCAATGCACCATTTGTCATTGAGTCAGACGCTTCTAATTTGGGTGTTGGTGCAGTATTGCTGCAGAGAGGTAAACCTATATCTTATTTTCGTAATAAATTGGGAGCTAAAATTTTGGTTGCCTCAGCATATGTTCGCGAGTTATATGCTTTAACAGAAGCAGTCAAGCGGTGGAGACACTATCCATTGGGGTCTCAGTTTGTGGTTCGTACTGATCATCAGAGCCTTTGTGAGTTGCTGACACAGACTATACAAACCCCAGAACAACACAAATATATGTCTAAATTGCTGGGGTATAGTTTTACTATTGAATACAAAACAGGTCTCTCCAATATAGTTGTTGATTCTCTCTCACGCCGATTTCTTGATACAAACTCTGGAACATTATTAACATTGTTCTCAGAATCGGGTTATGAGTTACTGTAACAAATTAAAGAGGAGAATACTTCTAACAAGGAACTTTCTGCCATTCATCAACAATTACGCACAAGTGTAGTAGTTGACAAACACATTTCGTGCAAGGATGGTATTCTTTTTCATAAGGGCAGATTCTTCTTGAGTGTTCAATCTCCCCTCAAGGCTGTTCTACTAGCCGAAGCTCATTGTTCCCCAATGGGTGGTCATGCTGGAATACTTAAAACATTTCTTCATTTGTCTGCATCCTTCTTTTGGAGAAATATGTGTCACGATGTCAAACAATTTGTGGAGCAGTGCACTGTGTGTTAGCATATCAAAACATCAACTCAAGCTCCAATGGTTTTGCTACAACCCCTGCCAATTCCAGATGCAGTGTTTAAAGACTTAACATTGGATTTCATCACAGCCCTCCCAAAGTCTGATGGTTTTTCAACTATTCTGGTGGTTGTTAATCGTTTAACAAAATATGGTCACTTTGGTGCTCTGCATTCATCGTTCATAGCAGCTCAAGTTACTCAACTTTTTTATAATATGGTGGTACGCATACATGGGTTCCCTCACTCTTTGGTTTCAGATCGAGACCCCATCTTTCTCAGCCAATTCTAGAAGAAATTATTTCAACTAAGTGGTACCAATCTTCATGCCAGTTCTTCTTACCACCCTGAAATAGATGGACAATCAGAAGTGGCTAATCGTTATCTAGAATAACACCTTCGCGCATTTTGTTCCAAACAGAACCATAAATGGAACTCTTATATTTATTGGGCAGAATTGCATTATAACACTTCTTTCCATTCATCTATAAACATGTCCCCTTTCCAAACTTTATATGGAAAAGCTCCTGTTATGATACCTCAATACCCTAGAGGTCTAGTTAAGATTGAGGCTTTAGATACAATATTGTTGAAGCGAAATGAGGTGTTAACAACTTTAAAACTTCTACTTCAAAGAGC
This sequence comes from Gastrolobium bilobum, assembly GCF_033153095.1. Classification (NCBI taxonomy): domain Eukaryota; kingdom Viridiplantae; phylum Streptophyta; class Magnoliopsida; order Fabales; family Fabaceae; genus Gastrolobium; species Gastrolobium bilobum. The sequence goes on along the minus strand of NW_026896768.1, from coordinate 79,031 downwards.
CCAACAATGCATGAAAGTGTTGGCAGACTGCCACAGAAGGGAGTATGAGTTCAAAGAAGGTGATTTAGTCTTGGTGCGTTTGCAGCCTTACCGACAAATATCTGTAGCATGTCGGGCTAATCACAAATTAGCTAAGCGATATTTTGGTTCGTTTCTGATTCAAAAGGTTATCAGTGATGTGGCATATCAACTCCAATTACCTCCAGGGAGTCTTATACATCCTACATTTCATGTTTCAGTACTGAAACCATTTCGTGGTTCTTCATCTTTGCCGCATCAGCCATTAGCGGTTGATAGTGTGAATAAAAGACCAGTTCAACAACCGGTAGCTATTTTGGCCTTGTGTTTTCAATTGGTGAGAGGTAGAAAACAACAACAACATTTGGTGCAATGGTCACAAAAAATTCCAGAGGACGCAACTTGGGAGCCAACTTCTGAGCCACAAGAGATTTATCCTACTCTAGACCTTGCGGACAAAGTATCCTTCGAAGGAGGGGCAGTTGATACAGTAACTCTTAGAAGATCAGAACGCATTAGAGGAGGTCCCACTTGGGTCACCTATTACCAGAGTTAGTACATAGGATATTGGGTTCTTGTGTATAGTCATTAGATAGTGGGCTTTTGGTATTAGTGTGTCACGTGGTTAGTGTGTCATGTGGGAGGCTACATATATAATGGTGACATGTGTAATGTGATAGGTGTATAAAAGGATGGTTACTGATGTAATAAACACTGTTAAGGAATATATCAGTTCATTCTCATTTCATTTCATTTCTGTTTTCTCTGTTAGCAAGTGAAACCTTTATCAACTTATGGGAAACAAAAACTTTGAAGTACTACTAGGATAGCAATCAATGATCGTATGCATGTCATTCACATTTTTGTGAGCAAAAATATGGGTATTAGGAATTTCATTTTTCCTTCCTAATAAATTAGGCGGTAAAACATGTAACTAGCCAGTGTGGAATACCAAAGAATGTGCTTGACATTAGTAGTATGGAGTGGAAGAGCATTTTTAGTACTCTTTTTGTAGCCAATAATGGGTATTACTCTCACTCAAAATGAAACACATATTATGGATAAATTACTGAATATATAGACAAAGTATTAAATTTATTTTTTCCTCTATTTTAAAAGAACAAATTAGTTGTCTTGTTTCCACTAGATGAATGTAGGTGTGAGAACACTTAAAATATTTTCTATGGAGTAGTTACGTTTAGAACAACTATCCCAAGTTATAAAAAAAAAACAAAAAAAAATAGAGGAATGTCATATTTATTATTTCTTTTTCTTTATAATCTCTCATGAGTTATAATATTTTTTTTATTATTGTATCAAAATTAAATCAATAGATATAAAGAAAAGTTTCAAAAAAAGCCCTGTAAATTTTCTCATAATCACTTACCCCTTTCCCAAAATTTTGAATCATTTACACCCCCTAATTTAAAGTTTTTTTATCACTTACCTCCTAACTTAAATGATAAAGTAACTTTAAGTAAGCGTAAATGATTCAAAATTTTGGGAAGGGCTAAGTAATTCTAGAAGAAACTTACAAGAGGTTTTTTGAAGTTTTCCCTAGTTATAAAATAACTTTGGACGAAAACCATTAATTTGATTTTAGTTTAACAGTAACAAAGTGATCGTAAGAAAAAGTATAAATTTTATGTTATGGAGTATTTGGTAGAGGATTTTTGTTTAGATTTCCGAGAAACTGTGGGTGGTAATCCAATTTATCCACATTTTGTAGAAGATTTCTAAAAATTTTCTTAGGATTGTGTTTTCCCTGAATTTTATTTTGTGAGTAAAATTTAACCAAAAATATCATCTAAGGCTTTGTTTAGAAGTTGGGAGAGAAAGGAAATGAAAAGGATCCAAGGGATGGGAAACAAAGGGTATTCCATTCCCTTATTTGAGAGTTAAAAATATGATAAGGGAGAAAAATAAAAGGTTAATTAAATATTTTTACAATCTTATTCTTTTTTAGAAAATTATTATTATTACATATTTTACAAATGAAATTAAATTTAAAATTTCTAACAAAATTATTTATGTACTTTTTACAAAATTAGGGGAACTTTAATTTTAAAGGTGAGAAGGTTTTAGAGGATTTTCCAAAAATCTCCAATTCCCTTCTCTATTTTTTTAAACTCACAAATAAAAAATAGATTAATAAAATTCTCACATTTCTTTCTTTTCTTTTTTTTCTAAAATTAACTCCCAAATAAAGCTTAAGAAAAGCAGCACTGGGTGTTGCTAAAATTTGACACTGTTTTTTTGGGGGAAAAATACCCTGCATTTCTCTGTCTCCATTTTGCGTTTCGCCTCAGCATTCATCTCCATCTTCATCACCTCATCAACCATTGATTTACTCTTTGCACCACCCAAACCTGAACATTCTCGTCCTCCGAATATGAAGTCTCACTTTCTGTTTCAGACTTTCTATTTGTTCTTCTCCATCTTCGTTTCAATGCAGAACCTGAAGAAGACTATTTCCTCTTTCTTCCACTACCATCTGAGTCATCATTTTCGCTCTCTTCGCTTACATCTGAATTACTATGCCTTTTCTTCTTCTTGTTCCGTGCTCACTTTCTCTTCCTTTCTATTTCTCTTTTAACCTTTTGGCTTCGTTGTTGTTTTTGCTCTCTATTTTCGAAACCAGATTTGAAGCTTTGACTATTTTTATTTTTCTTTGGATTATTTTTTCCAAGTTGTTGCATCGAGCTTGTAAATGGAGCTTGCATCGAGCTTGATTTTACTGGAAAAAAAAATGAACGATAGAAAAAGCTATTTTAGGTTTTACTTTCTGGATTTTATGTAATGCTTGTTGCAGATGAATAGAAGCTTCATTGCTATATTTGTATGAGACATTAATCGTTTTACATTTGAATTAGTTTCCTTCCCAAATCTCCGAGTAAAATAATCTACGAAAATTCTCATTAATAATTATAATTGTTGTATTAATCAGATATATTGTTCTGATATTCATTTCTCAGGTCGAACTGTGAAATGTAATAATTACATTTGCTATATCCGCATGTCAATCTATGAACATCTTTTTTTAAAAAAAAAAAATTTTTGGCTATCTTTTTTAAAAAACGAGGCTGAATATTAAAAAATGAGGCTCCAGGTTAATTTTATAAATTCGGTCCATATTGTAAGTAATATTTTACAATCAACTAAAGATAACCTTAGAAAAATTGACGCATGTATCCAAAAAGAAAAAGAAAAATTGATACAACATTCTCGAGAATATTTTAGTCTACCAAACAATTTTTTCGTTACATTCTCGGGAAAGTCATTTTCCCATCATATTCCTGATAATCGTGATTCCCAAATAAAAAAAATTTCTCCTCTACCAAATACCCCCTTAAAATTACCTTTTAATATATTATAATTATAATAATAATAAAATTTCACATTATCTATCAAATAATTCCGTGCATTGGACAAACTAAAAAACTAATTCTCTTAAAAGATAAGATACAAAATTAAAAAAATAAAGAAATATAATTATTTTGATGAGAAAAAAAATCAAATTTAGCTAAAAGTGTACAATTTTGAGGGCAAAACTACCAATTTACCATAAAATGTGTTGTCCAAAATGTGGTGTTTTTAATCTCGTTGACCCATCAGGAGTACCAAGTTGTCACATGGGGAATAGTGACCAAAATGCTACTGTTTTCCAACTTTTTTACCTAAATGTCACGCCAATAGTGTTAATTCCCAATATGCCACGTGGACAAGTTCGCTGGACACTGTAACGAACTCAGTTTGCTAATGTGTCATGTTCCTGATAGACACCAAGTTTGCTACGTGGAGACGCGAACTTGGTTGCAATTAATGCTGACAAATTAGACAAGTTCGTTGCCACTTGCAGCGAACTAGGTGTGCCACGTGTCTGACATGCACCTAGTTCATTGAGGGTCCAAACGAACTATGTGCCATGTGGCACCACCCCCATAGTTCGCTGGCCCATGCAGCGAACTAGGTACCAAGTGGCAGCATCTGACCAAGTTTGTTGTACCCTGCAGCGAACTTGGTGCCACGTGGTAGCTCCCTGCTAGTTCGCTGCATGGGACAGCGAACTACTGACCGATAGTTATAGTTCGCTAGCCTTTATAACAAACTCAGTGCTATTTATACCCTCTCCCCCTCCCACCTGCACTTTGTTATTCTGTTGCATTTTTCTTTCAAAAAACCCCAGTTTTTTCTACTTGTTTTTTTTGATTTCACGACATAATGAGTGAGAGTACCCATGATTTAATCTGCATTTTATATTACAATGGGAGGAGATATTTTGGACTGAACGGTCAAGTGTTTGAAGGAGATACAAAGATGTTCTGCATGAGCCCCTGTTGCAAATATAATAACCTGAAGAAAATAATATACAAGAGGTTGATATTACAACGGGGTCAATACTTGTCTCGACCGATTGCTAGATGTGCCTCGGGTAACCCAGTGCAGTGGGTTGCTGTGGAGGATGAAGATATCTCATTAGTAGTTGACGTATTTTGACAGCATTGAGAGACCTAATAAATCGAGTTGTATGCGGAACTAAACACTAGTGGAAAGGCAAGCACTCAAAATTTTGTTCCTAGCAGTTACTCCATTGACATTAACAGGGAGCCGTTAGTCAATCCGGAGGATATGCATATGTCACCCCCACCACCATCACCCCCATTAACAATGCCTTCAGATGCGATTCCTGCCCATGACATGTATGATCCCTCGTGGCGTACTGATAGTTCTGAGTAAGAGGTTGATGAAGGTCTTGTTCTTGATAGTGACTCATCAGATATAGACGTTGATGGTGATTTCGAAATGGAGCCGTCTAGTGCATTGTGTGAACTGATTCCATCACCGGGCATTGTCGAAACGCATGACCCACCACCAGTAGCAGGTTAGGTTATTTACGATTATTTTTATTTTATGTTAAGTGGTATTAGAAATGACATGCGTTGAGATTAAACAGGGGAGGATATTGTATCATTTTTGTCGCAAATAAGCCATTACAAGAATATTAACTAGGTACACCTAGATCAGGAGTGTGATGAAATGCAAGGGGCACAAGTACCAAATTAGCAGATGGGTCAAGAGCTCTATAAGGACCAGGTGTTTGAAAGCAATCAGGATATACAGATGGCAATAAAACAATACTGTATGGCAAATCATCACACAACTGTCGTACAAAAAAGTGATAGGAAAAGGCTGGTAATGGTTTGTCAAAATCATAATGACGGTTGTCCATGGAGGATGAGGGCATATCTCAAAAAGCGCGGTGCTGAATGGTTTATAGGCATATGGAACAACATCCACACATGTGTTAGACAATCACTTTCACAAGATCACAAACAACTTAACTCAAATTTCATTTGTTCATTGATCATCGGTAAGTCAACTAGCCTCTGTGTGTATACAATAAATAACAAAGTATCGCTAATTCATTCTTGTTTGACAAACCGCAGAAATGATACGGGAGGAGCCAAGTGTTAAAATTGGTCTAATCCAGGAGAGGATTGCATCAAATCTAGGATTTCATATCTCATACAAAAAGGCATGGAAAGCAAAGCAAAAGGCAATTGTGAGGGTTATTGGGGATTGGGATGAGTCATACGCGTTTCTGCCGAGATGGTTGGATTATATGTTGTTGTTTTCTCCAGGGTCTGCTTATAAAATGGACGTGAATGATCATAGGATTGATGGTCGCCTTGATGGATCGTACAAGGTGTTCAAAAGGATTTTTTTGGACATTCAAACAGTGTTGTGATGCTTTCAATTATTGTAAGCCTATGCTGCAGATTAATGGGACACATTTGAATGGGAAATATCGCGGAACGTTATTGATTGCTATAGCAGTTGATGGTATCAATTATGTTATGCCTGTTGCATCTGCTGTTGTTTCTAGAGAGAATATTGATAACTGGTCCTAGTTTTTGGCTATGTTACGAATCCATGTGACTCAGAAAGATGGAATATGCCTTGTTTCTTATTGACATATCGATATCTTGACTGCCGTCAATATTGTTGAGCTAGGGTGTGATGCTATCCGGCAAGTATACCGATCGCACAAGTAATATAATGAATAAGTAGAGTATCGTCTCCACAGGGATTGTAAACCAAGTACTACAATAACCAGTCCCCTTAAGTTGGAAAACTCAGTTTTTTTTTGGAAAATTGTGAATTGATGGTAAAATAAAGACAGAAATTTAAAATATAATTTTCAATTCAAATAGCAATGGTAAAGTTTGGATTTTGAGAGAATAATAAAAAGCATTGCAGCTAAGGTACACGCACCATATGATTCGCACTTTAAACTTTAGATTGATTGACAACGTTCATTTAATTTAATAACTCAGACAAATTATCATCTAAAATAATTAGTTAAATCTCAATCCCTTGGCAATCTAACCCTTTAATTCAATTGGAATCCTAATCCATTAGCAACCCCGCATGAAATTAAGCATTAATCACGATAAATCAAACAACTGCAACTCACACAAGTCTATCCCTAGAGCATGCATAAATTGTTACCTTACCCCCTTTCAAATTCAAAAACCCCAATATTCCTATTGCGAGCCCTAATTCCCAAATTATTATCTCCTATTAGGTTGATCAAGTCTAACAGAAATAATATCAATACGCACAGAGTAAAAATAAAATATATTAAAATAAACGAGCGAAAATAATCAATCCATCGCAAAAAGGGTTCACATAGGGTTTGTGACCCTAACTACAATAAAAAGAACTAGCCAACCATTATCATGACTAAATATTCAATATTCATAAATTTGGTAAATTACAAGAAGAAGAAGAAGATGATGAAATAGACCTCCAGAACCCTCTCTGAGCACCACCGTCGTCTCTCTTGAATATAATAGGATTCGATCCCCAATTCTGTAAAAGGCATCCTATTTATACGCCTATTTTCCTTCTTCCAAAAATACCCTCGGAAAGCACGGTGTAATTTTCCCGCGAACCGGCGTAAGTTGGCGCCACTAGGCGCCGCTCCGAAAACAACGGTGTGGAATTCGCTTAGTGGCGCGAGTTGGCGCCATAGTGGCGCACTCTGCGCCAAGTCCCTGGAGAAATGATGCACTTTCACGAACTGGCGCAACCTTGCACCATTTTGGGCGCCAGTTGGCGCCGCTTTGGCTCCACTTTGCGCCGCTTTGTGAGTTTCATTGTAATCCTCGCAACCCGGCGCCGGTTTGCGCCATTTTGGCGCTAGTACGTGCCAACTCTCTGCCATTTGGCCCACAGACTTTTATGCATCATTGAAATTCCATCCGAGTGAAGTAGATCATAAGGCTTTTCGTAATTTCCATATTTTCTTCTTCTTCTACCTATATAAACACAACAAAAAGGTGAGAAGTATTATTGACATGAAAAAGTCAATATAATAAGCAAATGTGTATATAAATTGCTCTTTTATGACTTAATCCTTATCAATTTCAGCTTAGAAAGCTACCTCTGCCAGAGGCTTATCAGGGTGGCAACCACCCAAAGCTTATCATGTGTTTTTCCTTCAACATCTGGCGAGTAATTTCAATCATAAGTTCAAAAATGTCATGTTGAAGAAGCAGTTAAAGAAGTTAGGTATGGTTTTCTATCTATGTTTCTCGTTGGTATCAATTTTAAGATATTAGTATTTGTTGTAATGTGCAGGTTATACAACCTCGCGATTAGATTTTGATGCTAGTTTGGAAAAATTTAAAGAATCAAGCCCACAAATTGCAGCATGGATTGATCGCATTCCGAAGGAGAAACAGAGTATTGCGTATGATGCTTAAGGAAGACGATTTGGCCACATGACTACAAACTTGTCAGAGTGTGTTAACAAGGTCCTTAAAGGTGCCAGAAACCTACCTATCACGTCTTTGGTTCGCATCACATACGCTAGGCTAAATCAATACTTTTTGATCACATGGCCAGGAGGCTCGGGAGGAGATGGATAGAGGTGATCGTTTCGCCAAAGTATTCTGGGTCTTTTATGTTGAAAACCAACAAAAGGTTGCAACACACTAGGTTACGTCTTATGACAAACAGAAAACACAATTTGATGTTTAACTGTCCTACAATCAAAAAACCCACCGAGGTGGAAAGAAATGGTGGATTTCGTTAGCTGATTGGGCATGCCAGTGTGGCGAGTTCACTGCTTTTAGGTACTCGTGTAGTCATGTGATTGCAGCATGCAAATAAGTTAACCATGACCCGTTACAGTACATTGATCCAACATATACTGCATCATTTCAATGTCAGGTATATTTCGAATAATGGTATCCAATTGGTAATGAAGATTTCATACCACCTAGCCAAGGGCCAACCATACTCCCGGATATGTCGCTGAGACGTCAAAAAGACAGGCCACGAAGTACCCGCTTTCGTAACGAAATGGATGGCTCGATTTCTCGCACAAGATGTGGTTATTGTAGGGTTATTGGCCATGACAGACGTCGTTGTCCATCTCGCCAGCAAGGCTAATAAGCGGTTTCGTTAACGTATGTATTCGTTGTTTGTAAACTATTTCAATATACGTGTTGTTACTTGTTTATAAACTATTTCAATATTCGTGTTGTTACTTTTTTTGTTCATATTCACTTCCTTATACAAACACCATATGTCGAATGTAAGTACTGTCAAAAACTCACAACGATAATAAATGGAAAAACAGTGACATAAACAAACATAAACTAAATAACCCATCCACAAAAGTCAATACATACTGGGAAATACAAGATCTAACAGAAAGTCCTACAATCAAATAAGAAATCCATGCTCTCTCCTCCTCCCATGATAGCCTGCACAACGTTCCTGGCCATGCTCAAACGGTGACAAGACACAACGAACCCTGGATTCTCTAGCAGGGTTCCTCCTGATGTCGTCACCCATGTCTCCTTCATCATTAGAAGAATCACCGTCCACATCGTCAACACTCTCCATAGCCCCCGCAATATCCTCCTGTGATATCACTCCTGTAGGCCCCGAATGGGGTGACTAGAAGAAATCCGTCGAATCTGTCTGCGGTGTAGCCATGACAGGGGCATGATACTGTGGTCTATAATCCTCTGTAAACTCATCTAGACCAAGATCCGACTGCGAACTCGACTGGCCTGGAAATACACCCGGTGTATGCGATGGCAATGCCGCATGTGGCATGGACGGTCCACTGCTCTGCCCTGGAAATGGATGATAGACATGTGGCTGAAATATCTGATGCGGCTGGGATAGGGATGAAAACCAAGGGGGATACTGTGAAGGTGGGCCACCTATCTGACCACTACCGACTGTGCCAGGGACATACTGTGGAGGCCACCAGTATGGCTGCGATGGGCCTGATGGGTACCCCGGTGCATAAAAATGCCCTACGGGGCGCGGCGGAAGAGACTGCATGATAACAGGCCGATCAGCAACATGAGGAGTCTAAAAATGTAGGGGCAACCCCTCATGGCTACGACGCTCAGGACGGGGAGGCTGAACTGTCTGAATGATGGCGGGCGAAGGTGCAGGCTTTCCTGGGTCTGTCAATCTACCAAACTCAGCGAAGGCAGCAAGAGCCTGAACCGCCTCCTGGTATATCTGACGGTAGGTGAATGATTCCCTCGCCTCGTCGGATGACATGTTGACAACAGTCTCCATACGATCACTCTGCATTGCGCAAAATAGTCAAATATGTTAAATTAATCAATCAACGATTTTAACATTCTAAACGGAAATAACATGAAACCCAAATGCATACCACTTGCGAATGAATCGTCGATCTTTGCGTCATCCACCTATGAGTATGCTGGAAATACCAACAGATGTCCATCCGATGCGTCCGGATGAACTCCCTGCATAACGAGGACATCCTTCGAATGCCATTGCGCTATGTATAGACTGTGGCGGTCCCTCCATTCAACATCACCCTTACCATTAAGGGTGACAGTCAGTAGCTCGGAACATGATAATGGATCACTCAGGATCAGCTGTCTAAACTCAAACTGCCGCAAGACTCTATCAGGCTGCTGGTACACGACAATCTGGTAGTGTATGAGTGGACATACAGCTAACCATCTGCGGGACTCGTCTGCCGACGGCAGACGTGTCAGGAATCCATAGTAAGGCCTCCACCGTATCCTACGGCTGGGCATAACGTCAATATGGTGACTGTAACACGTCGTGTATACCCGGTTTGTTAACATGTCATCGTATTAAGCCACACTTAATAAAAAAAATGCGGAATATCTTTTTCTTTTCAATTATGACGTCATTATTATTACCAAGTTGAATTACTTAATTCATTTCTAAAACATTGCCTGTATGTAAATTGCAAATAGACAGCTAACTGAATTACCTCAATACATAAATATCTGTGAGTATCTAAGTCACGGAACTACAACACGTAGACCAGACATAATCCTGGTACAATTATACAACTCGAATCTAAAAGCATAAAGTCAAGTCAATGTGGCATGGACAATCCCCATGCTCACCAAATAAGGTAACATAGCCAAACAGAATCTCCACACAATAATCCATAAGATGAAGCTAAACACATAATAACAATAGAGATAATCCAGCATAAGCAGGTAAACATCAATCAACTAAGCTCCGGCCTCCTGCCGCCCGAGGTCTCAACCCCTGAGTTACCTGAACCTGAAAATGGTGCCCCAAACGTGGGGTGAGATCTCTAAACAGAAATCTCAGTAAGACAAGGGGTCCTCAAGGATCTTCCATCCCAAGCTCACTTACATGTGCAATATAAGTTCCTAAAGCAGTTTAACAGTATAAGTTCCAAAACCAGTGCAATGCAGCAGATAATCATGTCATGTGTGTTATAACTAATCTACTGGCCAGAGTAATGCAGGAATACGTCTATTACCCACATAGTACGCGCCATGTCGTACCTACCCACAGGATCACATCCCGTCTAGGCGAACACCACATACATATCATAAGGCATTTGCACTTAACAGCTCAATAGCATTTCAATAAAACAATACATGAAAACACATCACGCATATAAACCAACCCCCCATGGGATATGGTTGAACCAACAATGGCTAAACCGAGGGCATGAAAGCTTACCTTGCAAGCTAACTATCCAAGCCAAGAGTCCACAAAATTACAATTTGTTTTAGACCAACAATCATATCAAAATTCATACTCTACAAGCATACGATATAAAGACAACACCTTTCCTTTTACGTTTCATGTCTTTAGGCTTCTCACAAAGCCCCAAGCCCTTAATCACTTAGATTCTGACTTTACTAATCATTACAGAGGTTTAACTTAACCAATCCAGGGTCCACTAACCCATAACTCAGTTCTGTATGAACAGTACAGTTACTATCCTCGAAAACCCAGAATATCCGGATATTTGTCGGGGCCATATCTGGATAGGCATATCCGGATGTCATATGCGGATATCCATATTCGGATATCACTCACCCTCAAATGTAACCCTCACTCACACTAAGTGTTTAGGAGAAAATTTCATGAAGGAATGGCCTCTTGGCTCATAAAATGGAAAAAGGAAGACAATAGAACAGTAGGAGGGAGCTGATCAACCACCAAGTCACGTAGGAATAGAATAATACCTAGGGTTTTGAGCCAAAGGTTGTAATTATAGCCGGTTTAAGCTTAATCACACTATATTAGCGCTAATTGCTACGCTTAGCATTTTAATCCCAAACTTAGGATTCTGAACCTAGTCATTTTTTTAAGATTTATCATATTTTTATTTTATTTTTCGCAGCACCTTTCCGGTACGCGCTTTTACATAGTTAGTATCAGTTCTGGCACCAGTTCTCATTATTTCGACTTGATCTTGTTTTACTAGTCTTATATATTATTCTAGGAATATTCTCATACTTATTATAATTTTCCAGGGTACTTCACCGGTATGCACTTATACCGTGGAGCGAAATCGGTATCTGCACTTTTCGTCAGAAAAGCGACTTTCAGCCTTATTAATCACTTACCATAATTATTCAAGTCTTCTCATAATTATTAGGGTCAATTGTGGAATTATTTCCTAATTCTCATATTCATTTAATTAATTTTCTAAATTAACGGTGTGGGTTCTTACAGTGACGGTAACGTCTGATGTGGGAGTAAACAAACCGTCTCGACGTATAAACATTAAATCTGCAAAACAATTATGCGAACAATATTACCAATTTATAAAATAGACACAATATGCAGTTATAAAATAGACACAATATACAGGTTGCAAGAAAATGTAAATCAAACAAACAGAGACCTGGCTCCGTATATAGCATCGACATTAGTCACATCGGGGAGCCCAGGTGAGATCGTGGGGAAACGCGTCCATGCCCACAATTGTAATAACAGAGTACATCCTCCCATGTCAGATCGTCTCGGCTCTGTGACCTTGCACAACTCCTTGTACAAGGTAGCAAGTACGGGGGAACCCCAACAAAATGTCCCTGTCCGCTGGAAATCGTCAAGATATAATAAATATTGTGTCGGCACGAAGCTGGATCCAGTCTCAACGAACAACATCCCCCCAAGATATGCATGATCAACGCATGCATGTATCTCATGCGGCCAGCTTCAGTGCCGGCATGCTCCGCGTAATGCTGAAATGACCCGCAAAGAAATGTCAGCGACAATTGGTTCTTATGAAAATTTCGCTGCGGCCCGGGCTCAACTCCTAATAAATCTGTAATCAATTGCCTAAAAGGATGGCCTCCAGCGCGGCCACATATAACCTCTCCATCCATGGGCAACCCCAGGAAATGGTGTACATCCTCCAACATGATTGTAACCAAGGAAGCACGAACACTTGTAAAAACAGGGAGAGTCGTGTCCGACACCCTCTGACACGGCGACACGCTCCGACACGGTGTCGGACACGCGGTCAACTTTTTCTGATACATTGACCATTCCGACACGCGAATTTGACCGTGTCCGACACGGTCAAATGGCATTTTTCGTAATTTTTTTTAATTTTTTTTTAAATTTTTTTTTAAAAAAAATTAAAATATATTAATAAAGCTTCTACCTGATCATATCAATTTTATTTTTTTGTCTTTTTTTCCCCTTAAGTAGATAAGAGATCATCTCAGCATCATTGTTGTCAATTCCTATCACGCTCTTGTTGTATCTCCTTGTCTCTGATCTCTCTAATATGATTTGATCTCTCTATCTGATATTATATATATCTCATCCCAGTTCTTATTTTTTTATTAAAGCTTCCATCTTTATAACGTGTTGATGGGTATTAATAATTTAGTTTCATTTTTTTGTTAAATTATTAAATATTAAATGAAATATACACTATATAAATTAAAAATATTATTTAATATTAAAACGTGTCCCAACGTGTCGAAATCTATAATTTTTTAGGATTGACGTGTCGAAGTGTCGTGTCGTGTCGAGTCACGTGTCGCGTGTCGTATCGGTGCTACATAGATCGTAACCTCACCCATAGGCATATGAAATGTGCGCGTGTCCGGCCGCCATCTCTCAACAAGGGCAGATACAAGTGAGTGATCAATCTGTTTCCAAAACAATAATATTTTATTAAAATTTATAATACATTCAACTATAATTGCATGTTATACAATAATAATACACTAACCTCATGGTTGCGCAACGCGTAACGTGATAAAACCCAACCTGCCTCAAAAATGGCTGGATGTTCGGTATATCGAGGTGATCGTGTGTAGCAGCGTATCTGACATTAAGCACACGATCACGTACAGATGGGTCATCGGATGTGTTCCACACATGAGTGAAAATGTGTTTCTCCTACCACATGAGGAGAGAACGGTCAGATGGACCAAAATCGATGAAACTCTGGTGCGGGTCGTGCGGCTCCATAGATCTATTTACAACAAAAATTATATTACAAGTACAACATTATAATATATAAAAATTAAATTACTAAGAAATAAATCAATATCAAACATTATTTAATTATTCTATAATCCATAAATAAATAAATATTAAATACTAATAAATAACAACATTAATATACATAGCACAATTAATATAATTAAATAATACATAATCTTATTAAATAATGCATAAATAATATGACACAAATAATATTATTAAAAAAAATATGACACAATTACTAATTCTTCTAACCTAAGTTGTCTACCTATAAATAAATAATATGACACAATTAATATGGTATAGTAATGCATAATCAAAAAATTATTACAATGGGAGACTTTAACAACATTAATATAAAAATTTTCTACACTATATTTTCAACGTATAACTAAATAATGTCATTTAATTTAATATTATTAAATATTGCATAATAAAAAATTATTAAATACCAAAATTTAAAAACATTAATATAAAAATTTTCTACACTATATTTTCAACCTATAACTAAATAATGTCATTTAATTTAATATTATTAAATATTGCATAATCAAAAATTATTAAATACCAAAATTTAACAACATTAATGTAAAAAATTTCTAACCTATTTTTCAACCCTATAACTAAATAATGTCATTTAATGTAATATTATTAAATAATGCACAATCAAAAAATTATTAAATACAAAATTTAACAACATTAATATACAAATTTTCTAACCTACTTCTCAACCTATAAGTAAATAATGCATAGTGAACAATTTATTAAATACAATTTTTAACAACATTAATATACAATTCTCCTACCCTACATTTTCAACCAATAACTAAACAATATGACACAATTAATATTATTAATTAATGAATAATTAAAAATTATTAAATGCTAAATTTAACAACATTAATATAAAAATTTTATAACCTAAGTTTAAACCCTATAAATAATATCAAACATTTAATATTATTAAATAATACATTAATATAAATTACTAAACCTAATAACATTAACATACATATTCTATCCTATTGTCACAATTAATCTTCTAACCTAAAATTTCATCCTATAAATAATAATTAACATCAATTAAATAACACTAAAAAGAAATTACTAACCTTGAATGTAGAGAGAGAAACACAATGAGAAGGAAAAAGAGAATGAGAAAGAGATAGAGTGAGTGGGAGAGGAGAGAAAAAGATAGAGTGAGAGAGTGAGAGGGAGAGGAGTTGGGGTGTGGGGGGGATTATATAGGCTGCGAAAAGTAGCCGTTGCACCGAGTTCGCTGCCCACCCCAGCGAACTTAGTGCATGTCTGCCATGTGTCATCCTAGCCGTTACACATAGTTCGCTGCAGTGAGCAGTGAACTTAGTTGCATGTCTGCCACGTGACTTGGCAAGTGGGAACGTGCAGGTGCATTAATTGAACCAAGTCCGCTACCAGGAGTGGCGAACTTAGTGTCCACCAGGAACGTGACACATCAGCAAACTGAGTTCACTACAGTGCCCAGCGAACTTGCCCACATGTCATATTGGGAATTAACACTGTTGGCGTGGCATTTAGGTAAAAAAGTTGGGGAACAATGGCATTTTGGTCACTGTTCCGCCACATGTCTGATCCTGGTGAGTCTCAATTTGTATTGCTTCTCGTTAGATTCTACCAGGTAACAAATTTATGTCTTCTCGTTTCTAAATTTCTCTGATCTCAAACTCTGTCTTCCTCCTATGTACAAATGGAAAAAATATTTCTATTTTTACTATAGAAAATTTTGGCTGCCACACGTACATAAAAGTGAGTGAATTTTACTATAATGAGAAAAAGAGAGAAAATTAACGGGACTTATTTACTTCTTCTTTTTTATAGACGGATTTATTTACTTTTATGTAAGTGTGGCATAGAAATTTTTTCTGTAATAAAAGCTGAAATATTAAATCTTATATAAATTGCGTTAAATAGATATTATTTTATTATTTTTAAAAATTAATATTAAATAAATTAAATTAAATAATAATTAATAATATAAATAATTTTTATGTGTGTGATGTTATTTGGAAATCTTTTAAATTTTGAATGATTCCAAATATTGCACCCAAATGAAAATTATTTATGATTTTAAATATTATTTAACTTAAAGAATTGATTAGATTATACTTCTAACCTTTTTTATCATTATAATTATTTTGTTACTATTAGATCAAAATTAAAGGTTCTCATTTGATATTATTTTGTAAATTTAATTTTGATCCAAAATAAGAAAAATAGTTGTTAAAAAAAGAAATTATAAGTATAATTCCCTCGAAAGCATCAATTTCCAATTAATATAATTTTTAATTCAATATTAAAATAATAATATCAATTTATCAAATATTTACATATAATTATTCTCGTTTTGTTACCAAAATATAATTATTAATTATAATTTAATCTTTTTAAATTGATAGACATCTATGTAGCACCTATACCGACACGGGACACGTGACACAACACAACACTCCGACACGTTAATTCTAAAAAATGTTAGATTTCGACACGTTATGACACGTTTTGATATTAAATAATATTTTTAATTTATGTAGTGTATATTATATTTAATGTTCAATAATTAACAAAAAAATGAAATTAAACTTATAATATTCATCACTTTTGCAAAGAAACATAAGATCTCACAAATATTTATATTAAACTCAATAAAATGGTAATCGTAATCTAACAAATCTAATAGTTGGAACTAAAAACTCGACGCAACGCAACCTTTGAACTTTTTTTTGAATTTCTATAACGTGTGTTGAAGTGTCGGAGAGTGTCGAAAAGTGTCAAACACAACACGTCAGAATTTTTGAAGTGTCAATGCTTCATAACTAGGAATTTCGAAAAACTTTTCATAATCGAGAACCATTTACGTTCTTAATTATTATTTGATAAATGAATTAAATATCAATTTTAAATTTAATATTAAAATAATAATTCTAATTATATCCTTTGAGAAAGGATCAACATTTAACAGCATACTTGTGGCTGGAATAAAATGGTGTGTTTTGGGAAGTAAAGAGGATGATGGAGCAAAACCTCATAGAGGGTGGAGAATGTAGTTGATAGGGTACTCCGTAAATCATGAGTTTGATTGGTCTTCTCCCACCTCGTACTTGTTCTTACACAAACACCATTTCCAAACTCAAAACTAACAATCCAAACCTTGGACACTGCAGGGTCCTACCTAATCTCCTCTCTTTGGCCCTTGCTGTAACCTTAACCTCTCCACTACCTTCTTATGCAATCCCTTCCTTCAATTCTCAAAACCCTCCAATCTCTCTCACCACTCCTTTTTCTCAATCCAAGAACTTGCAGGTTGGACTAGAAAATGGGTATGTGAAGATTTGATATACATTGTTCTTGACTTGCCCTTTTTGCCTCAAATGTAGAATCCAATTTGCTACACTACATTTTCTCTGTCTCATAATCCTTAGTGAATATTGCTCAATTTAGAGGCCATAATGGCTTTATAATATGTAAGCATAGTGTTGTTTCTTACGGAAATTGATTGCATGCTTGATAATTCTATGGTTTATCATCAAAATTTTCTGTCTTGCAGAAAAATTAGACCTTGCCCATCAATCAACCCGGGTTGTGTATCAACAAATCCCAAGTCATCATCGTTTGCGTTTCCTTGGCTGATTCCCGCAAATTTGTCTGATAATGCTGTTCAGGTTTCTAAACCAATACTCAAAAGTTTTAAGTATCCTATATTTCCATTATCTCAATTTTGATTGTTTATAACTTTCTTAGTTTGTCTGTTTGCAATTGAGTTCTGTCTCGCTATTTATAACTTTCTCCCTTTCTATAATTTTTTTTTTCAGGAACTACGTGAAGCAATCCTAAAGACCCAGAAAAATGTGAAATTCCAGCTAGTAGAAGATACCCCAGATGGTAATACGCCGCAACCTTCTCTGTTCAGTTTTTGCCCAATTTATTATTTGTTAGAAATAATAGCAAATTAGCCACAGAGCAGAAACTTATAAGGATGCCAATTGCATAATATAAAAATAGAAGAAAAAGAACACCATGGATCAATTGGTATAAGATTGTTCCAACTTAATTAATAGTCTCTGGTTGGTTCGAGCCTTGAGTATCCATCTATGTTAAAAACTTAGTTGGGAGAATTTTGTTGACCTTGTAGTCCTGCTCGGCTCGACCGGTTTAGTCGAGTAATCAATAAACCTGTAGAAAAATCTAAAAAAAGAAAAAGAAAAATAAGTCTTGGATTTTTATCATAATGTAGTAATTGAGTGAGGAAGGAAAAGTGTTAGACAATAATATAAGCCAATAAAAAAGTCTGCACTTAATAGGTTAAACTTTTGAGTTCAATTAGTTCTTTATATCAAACTCCACAATATTTAATTATTTTTATTAATAGAATGGGGCGGTAAGGATTGAACTCTTAATCGTTTAGTCATGTCGACTCTGATGCCATGTAAAGAATCAATTCAATTCAAAAGTTTTACATAACCGCTTAAGTTTTTGGGTTGAATTGGTTCGTACATATAGTTATTACATTTTAGATTTTAAACGATTGTATCTAAGTCAGGCGCAGAGGCGTTTTTGAAGAGGTTAACAAAAGTAATATTTTACAAGCCATAAGGCATAACTTCACATGTACTAAAATCAATGTGCAGGCCAATATCTACAAGCTGAAGTTGATGGAGGATTTGGAAGAGACGTACTTGAGTTTCTGGTGAAAGGTGATGTGGTTGCTTACAGGTGTATGGCAACGAAAGTAACTTACGTGTACCCTTTCACTACTGCATTAGGAGATTCAAAGGGTCAAGAAGGAAGACTCAAGCAAATTAATGACCAGTTGGGTTGGTATGCTCCAAGTTTTGATTCCATGGAGTAGTGTTGTTTCGTGCTTTTTTGTTGGTGTAGTTCTTTGATTGGAGTGTAGCTAAGGACCTTTATCGTTATATTTTGCCTTATAATGTGAAATTTCGTGGCTTTTGCAGCTTATTAGTATAATGCTTAGAATCTCAGACTCATCATGGCAGAAACATCGTTATCAATTATTCTATCTGTTAGTTTATAAAACTGTTTGTGTTAGCTTTTGCTGCATTTCACTTTGCCTAATCGTGGGGTAATTTACCTTGGAGCAGCAGGGAAATGTACCAAAGTTATGAAATTGACCAAGTTTACCTGAGGTTGAGAGTATAGCTGTTACGATGCCTCCATGTTTGGAAAATATTAATAGTAGTTGTAACTTAGAAGAGTCATGGATTTTGTTTTATTTTATTTATTTTTTAATCTTTTTGTCATGCAATTTTCAAGTAGCAGTTATATGTTACATGGGAAAAAATGTTTTTACCCCAAAAACTTCACTCCTTATTTCCTCTTTTTGACAAGGTTTTTTTTTTTTTTAATATTATCCATCAATTTATTGATTATTCGACTAGTTCAATTCAAGTCGGGTAAGATATATAATTTTATTTTATAACTTCGAATGGCGCCTAATTATTAAATTAGCAGACCTAATTAAGTGGCAAGACAAACTATACTCTTATTTTGTTCTCTCTCTTTGCCCCTTCCAAAATTTCAAGTTTTCCGTTTTTATGACATGTGAATTTAAAGACGATCTGACAATCACCTGTAATATAATGATATTGAGTATTTATATGAAATTACGTAGTTCAAACTAAATCATCAAAGTGTAAAATTTAAATTACATAGCCTGTCTAATACAGATTAATGCACATTAAAAAATTTAAACACACATGATTACAAATATATATGGTGGTGGTGGTAGGGGGATTGCAGCTATTTTAATTCTAATGGATGGGGTGGGCCTTCATTCTAGTAGCCTAATTAGTTAAGTGAAACTTTTTTTAGTTGGGCTCGCCTTGGCATCACTTTTCTTTTGTCCTTTACCACACATGAATAAGTATTGGGTGAGTTTTTATTTGTTATTTTTCACGTTTCAACACCACATTTCTTTTTTTTCTTTTTTTTCTTTTTGAGTTTTCTCAAAGTATTTTTCAGCCAACAGCTGAAGATTAATCATTTCGAGATGTAGAGATCATCGAAGTGAATTTCGTCTTTATCAACAAAGTATTTTTCAACACCACATAAATAGGGTATAATACTAATTCATTACACTTCAATATGTCTTTAATATAATTAAATGTATTATATTAGCTTAAATCATTACATGTTACCTGCTTTTGAAACATTTGTTACTTGAAGTTATGATTTTGTTAAAATTTATAATTTTAAATATGTTATAAAACTTTGGTAAAAAGATAAAAGAAATTGAAAAAGAAGAGACACAGAAATATGATAGAATACTAATTCTCATTCATCAACTCAATTTCTATACGAGTCATGTCCTTATATAAGACTCTATACACCAATAGAAAGTAATTATATTTTAACTCATCAATAGTGTGGTGGTTACAAGTAGGGGTGAAAGTAGGCTGAGTTGAACCGTGTTTTATCCTGAAAAGCTCAAGCCTATGTCAAAAAATTTCAATTTGGCCTGACCCAATAGCATAGTACGAGTCTAACTGTTAGTCTGGTCTGTTCTATTTATAAAAAAATAAATGACCTGGCCTGTCCCATTAGCCTTTTAAGATTAAAAACAAAAAACTTTTTTTATACCTTTTGTTTTTTCTTAAAGTCATACTTATTACGTAGCCAATCTCCACCGTATATTAAAGCTTGGATGGTATCTTCAGCCAAGCTAGAACGATAGGCATTAATAACTTTTCCTCTAGCACTAAATGTTGATTCTGATGGTACTGTAGAGATTGGTATAGATCTTATATCACTCCCAAGGATAATATTGACGAGGGATCGAATCTAGGTCCTTCCATCACCTACTTAGCTCACATACCACCATTTGGTATTACTATGAATAATATTATTTTATTTTATTTAAAATAAATAATATGATATAGGTCTCACATGTAAAAAAAAGTCTATCACATACTTTCTAAATAGGCTTCTTTAAAAGCTCGAACCTGTTTTATTTAATTATATATAACAGGCCAAACCCGACCTGATATAGGCTAGGCCGTAGGTCATGTAAGCCGGCCCGGTCTACTTTCACCCCTAGTTACAAGGTATGTAAAGAGTCATGACTCATGAGTTACACTTAAATTCCCCATATGTATAGTGATTACAAAGTATATCAAAAATAATGGGAAAGCCAAAGGTCATTCACATATTAAAGTACATATTTTACAACAAAATAATTTTTTTTTACTATTATATTAATTGTTTCAAAAAAAATATATATTATTATCAACTATGAAGTGGTCCTCTTTTGCCCTAGTATTGGAAGGGGATGGACCACACATTAGCAACTCTCGATCTCAAGAATCTAAAAGCCTTTTTAAAAATGTCTACTACTTATAATATTTTCCAAAGTTATTCTTCAAAAAATATAATATCTATAAGATTAAGAAATATCTTTAAAGAAAGGAATTGTTCTTAAAATAGTCAGTACGAAATTCGGTTGAAAATGGACCACGTAAGCGTGATATTTTGAATCCCAAAAAGATTATAATGTAATAAGTATGCCACAGAACCGCTTCTACTCTTTTTTATCTTTACTCGTAACTTTATTTTCTGTAAGTTCACGTCGAGAATACATTATGCTAGAAAAATAATTATTTTTTAATATTTTAAAATAAATTATTTTAAATATTCTATAGCCCATTTGTTTAAATCATCTTCTACCTAACAGGAGACAAATACTTATTCAAAAAACATATTTGTTTGACTAAAAAATCATACTTTTCAACTAATTTTCTTTAATTTATTATCTTTTTTACTTAAACAAGGCACGTAAAGAAATCATGTAAAGAAATAATGCAAAATATCATTTTTCTAAGACTTAACGTTTGGGATACTGACAAGAAGGAATACGTTTGATTTTATAAACAAACCTCTACAGGTTCATACGAGACAAACAAATGTAACTTTATAAATAACCCTATAATTCTCTGTCTTTTTTTAATAGGAAATATTAGTATCATGTTATAAGATAGTATTATTTTATGTTATAGAATTTCGATAGATGATAATTGTACGGCCTTTTTTTTTTAATGATAGGCTCCATTATTTTATATCTTAACATAAGATATACTTTCTACTATAATATGAGAACAACGACCCCCTTTTTTAATGGGAAATGTTACTCTCCTTTTACATAAGATTACTTCTCTCCTACTCTCTCACTTCGATTTTCGCACCTCACTTTTTTCTTTTTTTTCTTTTTTCTTATAATGGTGGGACCCACTCATTTTATCTCTACAACATAAGATACTTATCTTATGTTGAAGGAGAATAATAAAACCCTTTTTTAATATCACCATCTCATGTGTTGAAGTTTTACTTTTAAAATCATCATCATTCAAATATCTCATTGACTCTTTCATTTCTCCCACTAGCAGGGTACACACAAAATTTATATAATAATCCTTTAGGCAGAGAAATAGGTGCAGAGAAGCTCAACAGCACTGAACATTGGTTTTACAAGGTCGAAATGGTTTCATTTCAAGAGAAATTGAAGGCGTTGTTGAGCCACAGATGGATGGTGTTTGTGTGTGCAATGTGGGATATGTCATTTGTGGGAACAGCTTATATGTTTGGAAGCATATCACCTGTGATAAAGAGTAGCATGGGTTACAACCAGAAGCAGGTGGCTTTCTTGAGTGTGGCTAAGGATTTGGGTGATAACGTTGGCCTTCTTGCTGGGAAAATCAGTGAAATATCTCCCACTTGGCTTGTTATACTTGTTGGTGTTGTTCAGAATTTTGTTGGTTATGGCCTTGTTTGGCTCATTGTCACTCACAGGTTTCCTTCTTTACCTTTGTGGCTGGTAAGTTCATTCAAATTAATAAACCAAACTCTTATCATCTTTTTCTATATTCTAGTTTTTGATTTTGTTGTTTAAGGCATAGTTTATACTTGGGAATATTCCTTACCGTACCTTCTCAATTATTATCTTTACCTCAAACATTAATGAAGAAGAAGAAGAAAGAAAGAAACAGTTGCATGATATGTTTTTCATTTTGCATAGGAGGAAATGATTGTATTACAACGACAACAAATAGCGGGAACAATATTGAAAGTGATTGTATTTATAAAATCTAAATTAAAAACTTTTTTTTTAGGAATCAAATTAAGGTTTATGGTTGTTTTCAACTAGATTTTATCATGGAGAAATTTCAGCGCAGTTCTCAGAGAGATATAATATAAAACCATTGAAGGTTCGTTACTTAGAAATTTAAGTTTTTTTGTTGAATTTATTCTTTACATGGTATCAAAGCCAAAGTGATTATTGGTCACGAATTTGATCCCCGGATCCCTTGCCCCCCACTTTTTAGTAGAATAAAGTCAACACAAGGTAGAATAAAAAAATTGATTTATATATTATTCACGCTTCAAGCTTAAAAAGACTCTTGCGTGAGAATGTGAGTTAGAGAGATATATGATCAATTTAAGCTTTTGAAATGAATTGATTCTTTACACCAATTCAAAAGTGGTAAAATTTGTTAATCAGGCACTGATTTGCAGTTATGCATTTTCATCTTCGTGGGACAAAATGGATCTACATACTACAACACAGCTTCTCTGGTTTCCTGTGTGCAAAATTTCCCTGAAAGTAGAGGGCCAGTGGTGGGGATATTGAAGGGATTTGTTGGCTTAAGTGGTGCAATTTGGACTCAAATCATAGCTATGATCAATATCCCTGATCAAGCATCTCTGATTTTCATCGTAGCAGTTGGACCTGCAATGGTTTCTTTCACCCTCATGTTCATCATAAGACCCATTGAAAATTACAAGTTACAATCTAGAGCTTCTGATGGTTCAGGCTTCTTGTTTATCTACAGCATTTGCCTTCTCTTGGCTGCTTATTTGATGGGAATTTTGCTGCTAGAGAATATGCTGGATTTGGAACAAAGCACCATCACATTATTAGCACTTGTTTTGATCATTCTCATATTGCTTCCAATTATAGTTCCTATTCTGTTGGTTTTCTTCTCTGAACCCAAAAGTCATGATGAGGAAACCCTTCTTGAACAACCACCAGTGGCAGCAGCAACTAAATCTATGCATGCAGATGATGAGACTAGTGCTGGTGCCAATCATGTTGAAAATGAGAAGCCTCCAATGCCAGATGTGCTTCCACTCTCAGAAGGGCCAAGAGACATGGTTCAATTTCAAACTAAGCTTTTCCATGCAGTCACTTCAGCCGTGAAGAAAATCAAGCAAAAAAATGGTCCCCATAGAGGAGAGGATTTCACCTTGACACAAGCACTGGTCAAGGCTGATTTTTGGATCATGTTCTTCTCTTTAGTCTTGGGTGCTGGATCAGGTTTGACAATAATAAACAACATGGGTCAGGTTTGTCAATCTTTGGGAGATGACAACATCAATGTTTATGTATCAGTTATCAGCATATCAAACTTCCTTGGTCGTGTTGGTGGCGGCTATTTCTCAGAGGTTATAGTAAGGTGCAATCTCTGCTCCTTTTGCTTTTGAATTTTAGTGCATCTTAGAATCTCCCACATGGAGCACATGATCCACATTGTTATCTATGATAGATATAATATAAGCTTGTTAGAGATTGGTACAGACCTCTACTAAAAATAAGGAACAATCAACTAATAATAGAGAAACCAAGACTTTTTGGCCTGGTAAACCAGAATTTTCATCTATGTATGGAAATCAAGAGACAATTACAGATCCTATGTCTGTAAACAGAGACAAATACAAGAAAATGAATAATTACAAGATTGAAAATGCGAAACAGTAAAGGAAATACAATAAAGGATAGTTGTGAAGCAATTGGAGAGGCTTCACTCTCTCCCAAGGGTCCAATTCCAATATACTTTCCAGATATCCCACCATGTTGCCTTCCCTCTGTATATAACTAACTTCAAGTCACCTCCACGCTCTCCATTCTGTTACGGGATAATTTGGGAAACTCCTAGCTGATGTGGTAGTAGTTGTGTGTGTTTGCTGACTAAGATCGTATCAGAGATATAATAAAATTCATTCATATGCTTTCATTCAACAAAGTTGGTTCTTAACATGACATTAGAACCTATATGATCAAGAGGTCTAGAGTTTGATCTAGTCATCCCTATTCTTCTAATCCTTTCTTCTAATAGAAAAAAAGGTTAACCACAAGGTAAGTGAGTCTGTATATTATACAAGCTTCAAGCCTATAGGAATCGTGCCTGGGATATGTGTTTGAGAAATATAAAACCATTAATATGCCTTCATCTAACAGTTTAAGCTTTGGGTTGAAATAGTTATTTTACAATGTGTTAGATATAATATAAATCTGTTAGATGTTAAACTTAAAAGTTGGTTTTTCACAATATAACATAATATAATCCAAGTGTGCCTTTTGGTATGGTTTTTTAAACAGAAATTTTGGGTACCCGAGACTTGTTGCATTGGCAGTGATACAGGCAGTGATGTCATTGGGACTCTCCTACTATGCCTTGGGCTTAGTTGGACAAGTTTATGTGGTGGCAATATCTATGGGTTTTGGTTATGGTGCCCACTGGTCAATTGCACTAGCTGCAGCTTCAGAACTATTTGGCTTGAAGAACTTTGGGAGTTTGTACAATTTCCTTACTATGGCTAGCCCAGCTGGTTCTCTATTTTTATCTGGATTTGTAGCAAGCACAATATACGACTATTATGCTGAGCAACAAGCAAAACACCGAATGCAAACTTATAGAGCCTCGGTTAACTTTGCTATGCCTTATGTCACTGAAAATAATGAGTTGCTGCTTTGCAAGGGAAACATATGCTATTCCCTAACATGTGGAATCTTAGCAGTAGTTTGCTTATTAGCAACTGCTTTGAGTTTGGTCATAGTTCACAGGACTAAGAGGTTCTATGCCCAACTTTATGGGAAGTCTTGAACTTGATTAGGGGGGAGCAGAGGAAAGCTTGCAATCATTAAGGGAATGGAGAGTGTCACTAAGATTTGAATATTGTGTGTTGAATGTATATATATATATATTTTTTCTTTCCTCTTTCTGTCAAAAGTTTTAATCATCTTCCATACCACGCCCCCTGTGTCAATAATCTTTCGTACTTTGTAATCCATTCTTGGATATTTTATACTAGAATGTGTTTCTAACAACTTGCATTTAGAAAAAATAAAAATAAAAGATGAAGAGACTGTTGTTATGAGACCTTTTTCCTATCCCATGTATGTTCCAATTTATGTTTAAAAGTGCATTTACTGATTTTGATCAACTAGATATTCAGCAGGAAATAATCACCATATAAAGGGTAATGTCAAATCTACATTAAAAATTTTACATTTATTCTTTACAACTTTCTTTTGTTTTCTTTTTCTTTTTCTTTTTTAAAAAAGGCAAACTAATATATATAAAAATAGAGTATATGAATTTTAAGCATTGATGTGCAAAAAAATTAGCGACCACAGTGGGAGTCGAACCCACGACCTTCTGATCCGAAGTCAGACGCGCTAATCCACTGCGCTATGCGGTCTTGATTGATACATGGTCCTTCAAGTTTAAGTGCATTTTAATGATAATCATTATTATTATTTTTATACCCACCCAATATTTCATTTTTTTGTAATTTACTAGAGTGAAGGAATTAACTGATCCTAAACAACATAACTCTTCTAACCAAAATAAAAAATAAAGATAACACTCAATGATTGATTGCCTTTAAGGCTTTAACATGTGAACTTGAGGAAGATTGTTATGCACTTAAATTATATATAATATATATATATTTACTAATTCTCTAATGTAGAGACATTTTCTGTCAATATACTTGTTCTTGTTACGAAATATAGAATCTTTGGCTTAACTAATTGTTGAATTATGATTTAAATTACAATTTTTTTTCTTTCTTCTACCATCATATATCAATCATCTTATCAAAAGAAACAAATTTATTGATCTAAAGAACTTAATTTCTTAACCATGCACATAATTGAATCACCTCATATGAGAAATTCCATAAACATGGATTTAATTGTAATATGAATCTTTCAATGTACCATAGCTCTGTGCATTCCCTTCTCTTATGTTATCAAAAGAAACAAATTCATTGATATGAAGAACTTAGATTCTTAACCATGCACATAATTAAATCACCTCATATGATGAATTCTGTAATCTTTTTCAAGTAGAACAATTCTCCCATAGAATTCGTTAAATCTTTTTATAAATCCTTTTAGAAGATCTTATTGATATTTTCATATAAAATCTTATAAATATTTCATAATATATAATTTGAATTCTAAATTTAGAATTTCAATCATTCTTTTAAAATATAATAAAATTAAAGAATATTACAGTGTATGTGATATTTAAAATAAAAAATTTAAATAAATATACATAATAAACTTCATATATATAAACTTTAAGAATATAATATGCAATAACATAAATAATATAAAACGAAACTCGACCAAAGCAACAATAGAAAAGAAAAGAAGATACGAAGAAAACAATTATAACCTTTGTAATAGATGCAACTTTAATCCTATAACTCAAAATTTGACAAATTTTGAGTATATGCAATATATAAAGATTTTGAAAGCTCTTGTATAAATAAATATTGATGTTAACATCCACCTACACTTATTCAAGCAATCATTGGGATTTCGAAACAAGTAAACAAGTACTAAAGTGAAGTAAATACTTTTTAATTCTCAAATATTCAAAGCATAAAATATTCACCTAACCCAAGGATCATTTTTATAACATCCCTTAATTTTTAATTGAGAAATGTTATTATGTACTATAATTTTTTTATCCTCATATTTGACATTTATCTATGGAAATTTTCATAATTATGGATTTTAACATGTCATAAATTCTTTTAGGTCCCAGCTTTGTACCTTTTAAGGGTGTCCCTGTGTTTACAAAAAAAAAAGGGGTGTCCTTGTAACAGTCCGTTCATGATTAGTATGTTATCATCACATGATATTAAGCGCAGTTACAATTACAATAGTTGGATTAAAATACGAAAGAAATTTTTCTTTTTAACGTTTATATTTTAAAACAATTGTATTTAGCAAAACTTCAAACTGTGGTCATAACTGATAAACAATTGTAGAATAATAAAATTCATTGCCCATATATCATACAAATCTCGTTTAATGTAGCTAAGTGGTTCTTATAAACTAATAAAGCCCATTTCACAATTTTACACTTTTCTACACAGAGTATGCCATGGTTTTATCAAAATTGGGCACGATTCACTTGTCAATAAATTTCCATTTTTTAGTATGTTAAACTAGAGTCATTAAGCCTTCCAACAAATATCCTAAATCTCAATTGGAGTTGTATAACTCCAGATATGCTCATCGTAAGTTAATTGTTCAAAATTGTCAACAATGGAACAGGACAACGAATAAATTCAAAAACAGAAGCATGTTCCCTTCCCCAGTTTATTCTCATATTTTTACACAAAAAGTTAGACACTCTAATTTGACATATCACACGCCTCATTTGTTGAGAAACGAAGGAGATATGATTATCGCAAGTTAACGTCAAAACTGCCCTCTCGGGAATGGAACCAAAATCCATATTCTGGGTCCTTCTGCAACTCAGTAATTTCCCAAATTTTAGGATAAGGTAGGGGACATCTCAAGCTTCAAAATGGTAGCTCACACACCTCATTTGAGTAAGAATTGAGGGAGATATCAATCTCCAAAGTTAAGGTAAAACTCTATGTTTTCATAAATTTTGGCACCATACCTTTTGTTCTTACAACCTATGTTCATTTCTCCAGAGTGTACCTAATTATCTTAGAATGGCATTCAAAGG
This sequence comes from Gastrolobium bilobum, assembly GCF_033153095.1. Lineage (NCBI taxonomy): Eukaryota > Viridiplantae > Streptophyta > Magnoliopsida > Fabales > Fabaceae > Gastrolobium > Gastrolobium bilobum. The sequence goes on along the minus strand of NW_026896768.1, from coordinate 50,358 downwards.
CCTAACAAACCTTGGTGTTCTTATATCCATCAACAATTATCACATTATAGTCATTTCTTGCACCTCAAGTTAATCTTCATTCATTTCTTATGTCACAAGTTACCTATTTCAATACATAGGTTTTTACACCATTAATTTCATGCCTATGCCAATATCATGATACTTCCCATTATACATCATAAACCATAACAAAACATCACACCATATTACAATAGGATTTTAGGCCATTTCATCCTTATTTTTTCACAACATTACATATCCAAATACCCAAATGAATATAAATACAATTACACCCTTTGAAACCATATACATTATTAACATTACACTTACAAACTTAACTTCAATGAACATGCAAGTAATTACAAATACCACCCATCATCTTTCTTATACAAAATAATAGATATAATTCATGTTTTATCAATAAAGCTAACACTTGGCATCACCAATCAACTTGTTCAACGACCACAACCCTGTGTGAGCTTTGCACCCAGGGATCCTCCAACTCCATCAACGGTACCTGAAATGTGATCCCCCAAACACGGGATGAGATTTGACAGTCTCAGTAAACCAAGGATCTTGGAGGGTCACTCCACCCAATGGTTATCTCAGTGTGCATAAACAGTAATACATGCATAATATAACAAACATTAATCACAATCCAACTGGGCAACAGTCCAAGAATATCCACACAGGGATATCATTCAAGGACCATATCATATAACTCCAGAGACATTCCTAGAGTGCTCCCAACGAATAACAGCTCTAAATCACACGTCAACTGGAACTTCTTCAAGGAGACCTATCTAGTGGAAGTCCTTCCCAACACAATTCTACTGGCCAAAGAACACACACACACACACACACACACACACATACATATATATATATATATATATATATATATATATCACATTGCACACAAGCAATTCCAAATATGCATGAACATACTATATCACACATTATAATCAATCACATTTCCAATCATTCCTCCCAATGGAGCATGGTGGAACACACAGGGATTAACCCCATGATCAGAAGTTCACTTGTCAGTAGGTTGCTCCTTGCCCTGCTTCCTTGCTCAATGAAATCTCACAATTTATTTTACTTTTTCACAATGCCACAATCAATGCAATCAAAGGCCAAAGGCTTCCAAGATGAAGCTTCCAACGCGTAATCCTCCAATATAGGTTCCAAAGGTCTTAACCTTCAAGATGATACAACATATGATCAATAACAAGCTTGTCAGCACAAGCAAATTGACACATAACCATCTTCCAAAACCCAGACCTATGCCTCGGCCATAAAGCCCTAAAATGCTTTCATTATTGTTTTAATTCCAATCAACCAACCTTATAGCTCCATCCACGTCCCCAAACACCATGACACTTCATAATTACCTCAAAACACATTAATAAAAATTCCACTCCTTTTTCTTACCTAAGGTCGAGGGCATCATCAAGGGTTCAAGATGTTTTCGTGCATTTTAATTATTCCAAGTGCTCATTTAATCCCACCCTTAATTAATTTAACATACCACAACACACCACCATTACATCACAACAATCTAAACAACAATTCCATCCAATTTTCTACATATGGCTGAGAGGCACTCCTCGGGAAGCACTCCTAGGGAAGCACAGGGAGTTTTCAAACTTTCATGGTTCTAATTCATTGTTCAACCTCACCAATCATGTCTACTAACACACCACATCATCCATCCATGCCATTACACACTCAACAACATTTTTGCCCAACATTGGCCATCAAGGCCGAGGGTTCACATCACAAGGGCCAAGTGAATTTTTTCAACTATCCAATTGTCTCAATTCATCAATCAACAATATTATTTATTGCTCCAACAATCACTAACTCCATCCCTAATTCAATCATTAATTTCCTTCATAAATTTCACTACTTTTCCACCCACAAAATTTGCCTAAGTGTCATCGCATCATGCCTTGAATTTTTATTTGATTTCCACCATTAATTTATCAATACAATCATACTTTTTGAAAAGAGCATGGTCTTGAGACCTCTCCAAACAACCCCACCAATAACACATATTCAAGAACATACTCATTTTATGCTCTCCAATAATATCCATCAAAATTAGAAAAACTTACCACTAATCAACTCACAAGAGTCCGAGGAATGTCTTTCAAGTAACCAATCAAGTCAAACAAATCTCCAAGCTCAAGAACACTCAAGAACTTGCCATTTTTCCAAGTAATAATCTCCTCACACACTCGTTTTTAGCAAGTTCTCTAAGAAGAAAAGATGATCATAAGTTTGTGGCGAACAACTTTCATTTTGAAGGTTAAGACTAAAAGTGTGTAAAAATCAAGATGGAATTTGTTCCAGCCTTCTAAGCCCTTGAAAATGGTGATCCATGATTTTTCTCTCTAATTTCCACGAAGAAGACCAGCTTTTGTGTCTAAAATGATGCTTCTAATTCACTAAAGTGAGTCCATATGGCAATCTATGTGTTTTCCTAGTCAAATGACCATTTTGCCCTTCATTAAAGCCTATTAAAAAACATAATTTTCCCACACTTAAACTTCCACTAATCCATGATTTAACCATCAATTCAAAAATTTAATATTCCTAGATGTCCATTATTTGTCCATCAACAGATGATTTCGAGTTTCCGGGAGATTTTGCACAGTTGCGTTTTTATCGCGAAAATTGTACTTTTTACACGTTTCCCCAAAAATCACCAAATCAGAACCTATCATCCAATAATGTCCATTATTAGTCTTACACGAGACCAATCTCAATTTTTCAGGTAGTTTTGCGCAGTTTCACTTTCATCGCGATATTTTCACTGTTGACACTTTTTCTAAGAAAACCACGAAAAATCGCTAAAGTCTCCAAATTCTATTTCCAATCCAAATTCATCATTTTAATCACCTAATTATGTCCAAATAATATATTTCTCTGGTTAGGGTTAAGAATCGAGTAATTTTGCCAAATTACCATTTTACCCCTAATGGGTATTTTAACTCAAAATTCAAAATTTTCACTAATTAAACTCTCTAAATCATGATTTAACTCTTAATCTCATATTTCAATTATGGGGTTGTTATAGTCCCCCTATTTAGTCTATCTTACTTGACCTTTCTTAGGAATCCAATTCTTTAACCATGCACATTTGTGAATTATCAGAGCTCTGTACTTTGCAAAGGCATCCCTTTGCCTTATTTTGTCTATTACTAGACCTTATAATTGTCTAAGGAAATGAATTCTTTGACCTGAGAAATTCAGTTTTTCCACCATGCATATAATTGGATTACCCTCTACGAGGAATCTTGTAATCTCTTTCAAGCAAAACAAACCTCTCAAGGAATTGATTAAAAGAAACCATTTTAGAAGATCCCATCAATTCTTTCTTATAAAATGCTATCAAGAGTTCATAATATATCCTTTAAATAGAATTACTATCTTTCTTTTAGAATATAATAAAATTGAAGATATATGCTTAGAGAAAGTACAATATACATATACATATATATATGTATATTACTTGATATGGTTAAAAATATCTAAAATTGATATTTATATTATAATAATATAAAATTAAAATAAAATACTAGTTATTTAATAAAATAAAGTTTAATTATTATAAACATTAGAAAATATTTTTACTTATCCCATTGCATATTGTAATTGTACTTATATAAAATTTTAAGGATTCGCTTTTTCGGCAGTTACTGCAGATAAGTTATCTGCAGTAAGCCCAATAAGACGTCGTTTTGGGGCGGACATCATGGTATTTTTGTAAATTTAATTTGTTTCAAGGTTATAATAGTCTTTATATTTAAATTTTTTAAGATTTCAATACCAAAACGACGTCGTTTTGGGAATAAATACAAATAACTTATCTGCATTAACTGCAGAAATATTTTTCCCAAATTTTAAATATGAATTAGCTATATATACATTATCATCACACCTATTATTAAAAGGATTTAAAAAATACAATAAACTTAAAAGGAGAGCACATTCTCAAATAAACAAAGTAGTCATGTTTAATTAATTACCACAATTAATTAAATATTTTTCCCTTTCTTGTTATAGTAATAAATAATAATAATAATAATACTTAATAGAAACAATTATTCATTACGGTTGTTATCCATACTAATAAGCTAAAGTTAAAAGCTTAAGGGCCCGTTTGGATGGACTTTTAAAAAAAATGACTTTTTATGCGTTGCTTTTCTAACAATAAATTTCGAGTAAATACCATTTTGGGTCCTTAACAAAAAACACGGTCCCCAATTTAGTCCCTTACAAAAAATAATTAGTCGTCAGGTCCCTATAAAATTCAAAGTGGACCCATTTTAGTCTTTTTGAGGGACTAATATAAGACTTTTTTAAATTTGTGAGGGACCACGATTTCAACTAAATGGGTCCATTTTGAATTTCTTAGGGACTTCGAGACTAATTTTTTTGTAAGAGACTAAAGTGGGAACCATATTTTTTGTTAGGGACCCAAAATAGTATTTACTTTTCAAAGTCAAAGTTATTTTACATTTGGATACAATATTTAAAAAGTATTTTTATTTAAAAATATCATTTGGATGTTAACATATAAAAGCACTTTTTAAGATAAAATTACTGTTGTGCCCTTTTTCTTTTTCTTTTTGCATTCTGCTTCTTTAGGGTGAAAGATGTCATCACTTGAAAAGAGAAACCATCTCTCATCCAACTACGAAAAGTAGACCCAATATATTCTCCTTTGGGGAGCTTCTTAATTATCAAAGACAGGCACTCCGGTTTTGTGGTGGTTGGGCGCACAACAATTTCAAATTCAGAGTAAGATGAAGATTGGTTTCAATGCCACAAGTTGTTTGACGTATTGTCTGAATGAACAACCTATGTTGTACGAAACCTGTCACACTTCACAAAAAAGTCGAACGAGATCAAAACTCTCATTTGGATTTAAAAGTTCAGAAGAGCGAAAACTAAACCATAGCAATTTTCTGTGCTTGAGTGAAGATCTAAGAAACATGGATGACGAAGGAAAACCCGAAGGAAACCATTTGCTATGTTTGGGAGGAGGTTGTGGTGGATCCAAAGCCTTTCATCCTAAGCCATTCATGATTGGCTCTGGAGAGATCAAAGGAGAAAGATAGAGGCTTTTATTGGATTTGAGTGTAGTGGAATTGATAGGAAGATGAGGGTGTGCAAACTTGGTTGCAGTAAAAGGTAGGGGATGGTGATGATGGATGGCGTTGAGCTAAGACGAGAAGTGCTTGAGTGTCAAAGGGACCAGTGGATAAAATTGGTCAGAGAGTTTTGGAGTGGCTTTTGGCTACTCCTTTTATCAAAAGCCAAAAATTTTAACTTTTCAAAAAAGCAAGATTTTGGCTTTTTTGTTAACTTCTCATTTTCTTAAAAGCACATATCCAAATAACATAAAAATTCCAAAAGTACTTTTTAAAAAAAATAGCTTTTAAGGTAGAAGAAGCTCATCCAAGCAAGCACTAAATATAAAACCTGCTAATAATATATTAAATACAAACCTTCCTCTTTTAAGATACATCAAGTTCATACCACTATTGATTTCAATAACTTTACCCTCTTGCTACCTAATATTTTCAAAAGAAGAAGAAATTCTTGTAGGGGAGAAAAGCCCTCCCAATGAAGATTTTTCAGTAATGAAAAGAGTTGGTTTGAGACTGCCAAGCACCATGATTGTTTAGTTGGAATCTATAGCTACTTAGGCTTCTAGTATACTTATGCTTCCCCAACGCATAAGTTCATACGATATTAATAGTAATAATGACCATAGATTTGTGATTATTTCTTGTGACAAGTGGCATGGTATTTGTGGTAGAATGCATAATATAATATTGCAAGAATTATTGTTTGTAGTGGTCATTCTCTTGGGATTTTTTTAAATGCTACGGTACTCTCATTTTCCTTAATTAGAAAAATCCTATATTATTTATATCCTTGCCTTTTTCGGTATTTCCATGCATGTCCTAAACATTTTCTATTTTGGGTACCGATGTATGTGGATCGTTTGGTCCAAGAAGCTCTCCTTCTCTTGACTTAATGACAATTTCTACGTGTTCATCATTTTAAGACAAACAGATAAAAATTTATTTATTGCACACAAATCCTTGCAGCTGGTCCCACATGAGAATCATGAAATGAATAAAGCCATAAGAGCCTGTTTGGTGTGGCATATAAGGCCTGATAGTTTAAGCTTATACTATACATTATGATATTTTTCGTTATTTGGTGTGACCATCGTACAGTATAAGCTTATACAGCAAGATCCCTTAATACATCAAGATGACGTATAACTTAATCAAGCTCGGGGGTAGGATTGGATCTGATAAGGGGTGATGTATTAGGTTAATCCCTCCCCATTTTTTCCCTTTCTAACCCTTCTACCTTTTTCATCTTCTTTCCCATTCTTCTCTGCCATAATCTCCCTTTCTTCTTCTATCTGTTTTCACCAAAGTGCATATGAATAAAAGTTTGGCAAAAATATTGAACTTTGTTAAAAGCAAAACATATACAATAATAAAGAAAGAACCAATTTTTCCGGGATTGAGAAAGAAAACAGACTAAAAGACAGAAAGCACAACGTCCAAGTTAACCGTAGGGTTTCTCTTGGGTATTGTTTTGGACAGAGGTACAGAGGGAATCCCTCTTCTCATCTCATCCACATCTCTCTCTCACTCTCTAATTTTGAACTTTGAACAATTGGGTCTATATTTTTGTTCATATTAGTGGCTATCACTGGATTTTTTTGGTATATATAAAAAAGAAAATTGTCTCTTGGGTTGATGCCAAACAAGTAAAGGAAACCATCGATTGTAGTGGGACCGTTTTGTTTCATAGAGATAAAGAACTATCTCTATTTAAAAAAAAAATTCTCTAGATTTCAAAATCTAATTTTGCCTCTTGTTCTGTTATTTCTCTCACTAGTCTAGGCTTTTTATTTTTCTGTTTTCAGTAAGGGTTGTTCTTAGCTAGATTCCAGAAGCAAGACTTGTAACATACGAAGAACCCAAATCTATGGCCCATGAAACATACTTAGGATTCAAAAATTTCCAAATATATGAAAAAATGATAGATGGTTTGATATTCCAACAAGAACAACAACAAATAATAGAGGAAAACATGTCTAATTCGACTTGGGCATCTGGTGAAGCTAGTTTTTAGATATATTTTTATAAAAATTAATTTCATATGATATATTTGGAAGAATAATATAATTTTTTTATTAAAGGATATTTTTGTCAAAACTATTTATATTTATCCTATCTAGTATTATAGGATGTATTACCAAATACTAGATAATATTATTTTATACAATACAATATCTTATATAATATCGTACCAAATGATGGATAATACTAAAATTTAATCAGGTCTTATACAATCAAGCCTTATACTATCAGGCTTTATATTATACGTCACACCAAACAGGCCCTAAACCACAAATACAACAATAGCCATGCAGGTTTTTTACTTTTCTTCCTCTATTAACAACACAGGTGTACATGCATGTGACTCCTTTTTTTAATGTTGGAATAATAATTTTAAAATGGGTTTTATATTTGTCATATTGTAGGAGATAAAATGCCTGCTTGGAGGTCTTTTTTAGCTTCTCTTTTGCTTATAAGCAGAAGGTAGGCCAAACAGTTTTTATAAAAGCTCTTATAATAAAAAGAATTTTTTTTATAATGAAAAAAAAGGCAAAATCTCCTAGGAGGTGCTTTTTTTAAGTTGTATAATTTTGTTGTTGTTGAAATGAACAGTAGTTAAGTAACTCTTAAATTAAATTTTTTTTATAATCACCACAACATTTAGCTTTATTTTTAAAGCTATTTTTTTTAGCTTTAGCTTAAAAGTAGATTTTAACTTAAAAAAGAGATGTGCCAAACAAGCTCAAAATTATCTCCTATATACATAAAAGTATGTGGGATCTATGTTTTTTTTTTCCCTCTCTTCTCTTGACATTGCCTTATATAGACCCCACACACTTTTATATGTGTGTATGCGATAATTTTATCTTTTACACATATATAAAAGTATGTGAGATCCACGTGAGCCAATGTAAGGAGAAGAAAGACAAAAAGAAAATATGGGTCCCACACATTTTTACGTGAGTTTAATGTTTCTCATATTGTAGGAGATAAATTTATCTCCTACACACATAAAATATGTGGGGCTCATGTGGGGCCAGTGGCAGAGCCACGTTGGCTCAAGCCAGTACTTGGCACTATCTAAATTTTAGAAATTAGCCACGGTTTACAAGTAGCTAAATAACTGTAGCTAGTCACGTTTCAAAAATTTGTTGTTTGGCCCCCACCTAATTTTTGTATCCTATGATTCCTGTTTTCTCTAAATCTCTTGCTGTATCCCGTTTTCAAGAAGTTATTTTATATTATTCATATGCATCGAAGTGAGCCATTGGGCGGAGTATTCTCCAGAACCTCTGGGTTACTGAGATATATTCGTAAATCTCACCCCGTCTTGGGGGCTTTATTTCAGGAGGTAGCAGTGGTACGGGAGCGAGTCATTGGAGGACTAGCACTTTTTGCATTTTGATGGCCATTTGGCCTAGGCTAGACTTAGGGCATGAACATTCCATATGTATGTAGGATGAGATTCATAGTCATATTTGTTCATGTCATTTTACCTAAGTCTAGTTGTATATGTCATTTTGAGTTTTATGTTTCAAGTTGTAATTTAAAGTTATGAATTTGTAAGTTGTAATATTTAAGTGAAATGTTGTAATTGTACAATTGATAATTGATGTAATATGATGGAAAGGCTTTAGGCCTATTTTAGGATTATGATTATTTGTATGTTGAGAAGATGCATGCAAATGGATTTTGGTGATTGAAATTGTGAAGTGTTAAAAGTAAGCAATGTGATATGTATTATATAAGTAAAATAAACTGTGATGGGTTGTAAGTGTCCCAATGCATTGTTGGTCCTTGTGTGTGCCACCCACTGATTATTAGGTACTATTTGAGGTCATAGACCACTTGTACAAATTTGGGGATTTTAGGAAAAACAAAGGAAACTCTGGCGAATTTTCTGTAGAATTGGCAGAATTTAGGCGAACTTCGGGAGAGCATATCTCCCTCCACAGAGGTTCGATAGGGACGTGCCATATGCCATTTTAAATCTTGAGATGTCCCCTACATTATGTTAAAATCTGAGAATTTTCTGGGTTGCACGTAGCCCTGTAGAAGCCTGTGAACACGGACTGTCCAGAATGCACCTGTGCAGGGGCTGTTTCTGGCAGTTTTTGGGAATTTTATTCCCGCTTCATTTCTTGTCAAATTAAGTGTATGATATGTCAAATTGAATCTTGAGGTGTCTAGTTTGTTGTATAAAAATTTGAGAGCAATTTGGTGAGTGGATTTTCTGAAGTAATTCGTGGAGTGAGAGACGTTTGGAGCTGTTTTGGGGTTGGTTGGCAGTTTTGCTTGTCCAACTTCAAACGACGATATCCAGAGCAAACGAGATCAAAATGACTCGTATGATGTCTCATTAGAAAGGTAATTAGGTCCCGTAAAAGATACTAAAAGATGAGACGAACACAAATAAAGTTGAGTGAATATAAATAAATTTATCGAACCACGTTCGGATAGGTAAAAAACGTATAAGTGTGAAATTGGCTAAGTGGGTTTATGGGAACCCCTTAGTGACTTGTATTAAGTAAAATAAGATATAAAAATAGTTTAAACAAGTATTCCGCAAGATTTTACAGTTATGGTCACAGCTTTTATTTATTACGCTTTTTACGGTTTTAAATGCTCGCGTAATAAACGGAAAAAGTTACTTGCATTTTTATAAATGAATTGTTGTGATTGTAACTGCGCTTAATATCATAATCAATGTTAACAATACCAGTGTACAACGGGCTGTTACAGGGCCCATGTTTTATTTTTCCCTCTCTTCTCTTTACATTGCCTTATATAGACCCCACACACTTTTATATGTGTGTATGCGATAATTTTATCTTTTACACATATATAAAAGTATATGAGATCCATATGAGCCAATGTAAGGAGAAGAAAGACAAAAAGAAAATATGGGTCTCACATACTTTTATGTGAGTTTAATGTTTCTCATGTTGTAGGAGATAAATTTATTTCCTACACACACATAAAATATGTGGGGCTCATGTGGGACTAGTGGCAGAGCACGTTGGCTTAAGCCAGTACCTTGGCACTGTCTAAATTTTAGAAATTAGCCACGGTTTACAAGTAGCTAAATACTTGTAGCTAGCCACGTTTCAAAAATTTGTTGTTTGGCCCCTACCTAATTTTTTTGGCCCTGGCTTAATTCCTTGGCTGGCTGTGTGGGGACCATACAAGGAGAATAGAGAAAAAAATATATAAATCTCACACACTTTTATGTGTATCTCCTACACACATAAAAGTGTGTGAGATTCATATTTTCTTTTTCTTTCTCTTCTCCTCACATGGATCCCACATACTTTTATGTGTATGTAGGAGATAAATTTTATTTTCTACAACATGAGAAACATTAACACTATATATATGGATTAGTTTTTTCTGCATTGAATGCAGATAAGTTATTTTTATTGAGCCCAGAAAGGTAAAAATTAAGGTATTTTTGTGTTGGGAAAACTCGGTTCCCTCAAGCTCGGCTCAGGGGCCTTTGTGCGGAAGTCAATCAACAAGATGCTGATCTTGGATCTCGGCTATACCTCAGCCTGAACTTCACCATGTCAGGCAGCGCAGCGGAAAAATCAAAACGAAAACAGGAGAGAGAGAGAGAGAGAAGAAGAACACAACCAGATTTAACGTGGAAAAACCTTCTCCAATGAAGAAGTAAAAACCCACGGGACCTAGTCCAGATCAGAAATCCACTATGAAAATAATGGTTACAAATAATCAAATACACCAATGTGGTGGTTAACTCAACCTCTCCAACAATGGTGATAATCAAACTACCCTAGAGATGTTTCACTCAAACTCTCTCTCTAGAGATCTTTCAAATGCAAAGCATAAAGCCTTGCTCAAACAATCAAATAATTCTCTCAAATTTATTCTCTCAAATCTGACCTAGCATCCACCCTCAACTAATGAGTATATATAGAGGAGGTGGAAATTAGGGTTAGGGTTTTTAGGAAACCCCTCAAATGGGCTTGGGCTTAGCATTGAAGGAAGAAGCCCAACAAATCTCCCCCTCCGACTTCAATGCGTCGGCTTCAGCATCAATCCGGCTCCTTCACAGCAGTCTTCAAATTTTCTTGCTGGAACCGGCTTTGTCATCATGTCGGACCAATTTTGGTCAGTGTGCACCTTGACGAGTTCGAGCTCACCACCTTCCACCACATCCCGGATCCAATGATACCTCACATCAATATGCTTAGTGTAGGAGTGATAGGTTGAATTCTTCGCAAGATGGATTGCGTTTTGATTGTCACAACCCAGCTCGTACTTGTCTTGATCATGGCCAAGTTCCATGAGGAACTTCTTCATCCACAACATCTCTTTCCTTGCCTCAGTAACGACAATGTACTCAGCCTCAGTTGTCGATAGTGCAACACATTTCTGAAGTCTTGATTGCCAAGAGACAGCTCCTCCGGCAAATCTCATCAAATATCCTGTAGTCGACTTCCTCGAGTCGGCGTCTCCCCCTAAATCAGAATCCGAGTAGCATTGCAACTCGGCTTGGCTTTCTCCAAATCGGAGACATAAGTCGGTCGTACCTCGGAGGTACTTGAAGATCCACTTCACTGCTTCCCAGTGCTCTTTGCCGGGGTTTGACAAATACCGGCTTACCATTCCTACATCATACGCCAAGTCGGGTCTAGTGCAAACCATTGCATACATCAAGCTTCCGACGGCGGATTGGTAAGGGACCTTCATCATCTCATCTTTGTCTTCATCAGATCTCGGACATTGCTTTTGGTTCAGCTTTATGTGTCCGGTAAGGGGAGTGCTCACTGTTTTGGCTTTGTCCATGCTGAATCTCTTCAGAATCTTCTCAATATATTTCTCTTGACTCAGCCACAGTAGCTTCTTCTGTCTATCTCGGATAATCTTGATTCCAAGAATCTGCTTTGCAGGGCCGAGGTCCTTCATTGCGAAGGACGAGCTCAACGCCTTTTTCAGGGCGGCTATCCTCGATTTATCTTTCCCTACAATAAGCATGTCGTCAACATATAACAACAAAATCAAAAAATCTCCAGCCTCATACCTCTTCACAAATACGCAGTGGTCAGCTTCAGTCTTCTCAAACTTATGATCAATCATGAATGATTCAAATTTCTTGTACCACTGCCGAGGTGCTTGCTTCAAGCCATAGAGACTCTTCTTCAACCAACATACCAAGTCTTCTTGGTCTGGAGCTTGGAACCCTTCAGGTTGCTCCATATATATTTCTTCTTCTAAATCACCGTGAAGAAATGTCGTCTTCACGTCCATTTGTTCTACCTCGAGGTCCATCGAAGCCGCCATGGCTAACACGGTTCGAACCGAGGTCATTTTCACCACAGGAGAAAAAATCTCCTCAAAATCAACTCCTTTCTTCTGATTGCAGCCTTCACTACAATCCGGGCTTTGTATCTCGGCTTTTGCCCGTTCTCTTCATTCTTAATCTTGTAGACCCATTTATTTTTCAAAGCTCGTCTACCTTTAGGCAACTCGGTCACCTCATAAGTCTGATTCTCGTGCAGAGACTTCATCTCGTCTTGCATTGCCTTTTCCCATTCTTCTTTCTCTGAACTCGTCACAGCCTCATCATAACTCTGAGGCTCACCGTCTTCAGCAACAACGGTGTATTCATCAGATGGGTATCTTGTAGAGGGTCTTCTTTCTCGAATTGGATATCTCGGCTGTTCTTCAGCTTGAGAACCCGGTTCATCATTTTCATCCCGGATCTCATCATCAACTCGGACCTCAATGTCTTGGTCATCTTCAGCTTGTTGTTGATCATCATTTTCTTCATTCTCTTGATTTTCTCCCCCTGCTTCAGCTCGGACAGGAGGGATGGGTTCTTCTCGTCTGACTACTACCCGGACTTTGGGCTTCGAGATGTCATGAATGTTCTCATGCTCATGAAAGATCACATCTCGGCTTCTCACGATCTTCTTATTGATTGGATCCCAAAGTCGGAACCCGAACTCACATCTCGGCAAACCAAGATAAATGCATTCTTTAGTCTTTGCATCAAGTTTGGCACTTTCATCTTTAGGGATATGCACGAAAGCTCGGCATCCAAACACTTTCAGTTGATTGTAGGCCGTTTTCTGACCTGTCCAGACTTCTTCTGGAATTTCTCCTTCAAGTGGTCGTGATGGTGAGAGGTTGATTAAATCAACAACAGTTTTGACGGCTTCTCCCCAGAATGATTTCGGCAATCCGGCATTGGATATCATGCTTCGTACATTCTCTTCAATTGTTCTGTTCATCCTCTCAGCAAGTCCATTCAACTGAGGTGTCTTGGGGGGCGTCTTCTCAAGTCGAATCCCGACCGCTCTGCAGTATGCATCAAATGGGCCGCAATACTCACCACCATTATCAGATCGGACTACCTTCAATTTCTTGCCAGTCTCCCTTTCAACCATAGCATGGAATTCTTTAAAGGATTGGAGTACCTGGTCTTTAGACTTCAACAAATATACCCACACTTTGCGGGAATGGTCATCAATAAATGAAACAAAGTACTGAGCTCATCCAAGGGATCTTTCCGACATGGAGCAGACATCAGTATGGACGAGGTCAAGAATATACTTGCGTCGTCTAGGTTGATCCGGTCTCACAAAAGAAACCCGGTGCTGCTTTCCAGCTAGGCAGTGCGTGCAACTCTCCAACGCTTGGCCTTTCAACCCGGTCAATAATCCTTTCTTGTTCAGGATCTGTAGCCCTTTCTCGCTCATGTGGCCGAGACGCTTGTGCCATAGCTCCAAGCTAGGTTCATCTCGAACAGAATTGGCTTCTCCGCCATTGATCTTTCCTTGCATCACGTACAAGGAGTCTTCCTTCTTACCTCGGGCCACGACCAAGTTTCCCTTGGCTAGCTTCCATCTCACACTACCGAAGTAGTTCACTAACCCGACATCATCAAGTTTGCCTACCGAGATTAGGTTCAAACGCATGTCAGGAACATGCCTTACATCTTTCAACACAAGTCGGCATCCGACATTTGTGGTCAGAGTTACATCACCGACACCAACAATCTTGCTGGTCACTTGATTTCCCATCTTCACGACTCCAAAGTCACCACCTCGATAAGAGGAGAAAAAACCTTTGTGTGGAGTAACGTGGAAGGAGGCACCGGAGTCAACAATCCAGGTACAGTCATCATATGCAACATTCAAATAATTATCCTCACCAAGGAGGAATATCTCGACATCAGGATTTGCAGCCACCGCAGTGGTGCTCTTGTCTTCCCTCTTCTTGGGAACAATCTGATCCGGCTTCACAGAGCCGTTCTTCTCATCATTCTGTAGGGTCCAGCAATCTGGCTTCTTATGGCCTGTCTTTCCACAGTAAAAGCACTTCAACTCATATTTCGGCTTTGACCGACCTCTGGACTTGTCTCGTCTATCACGACCTCTACCTCGGCTTTTGCTTCTATCGTGGGAGTCGAATTTTCCTTTGTTCTCAGCAACGTTGGCCTCAGACGTACTCGAAGTACCTCGTTCTTTTCTCCTGGATTCTTCGCCCAGGAGGCTGTCTGTCACGACATCCATCTTCAATTTTCCATTTGGAGTCGAGTTATTCAGGGTCACCACCAGAGTATCCCAGCTTTCTGGCAGCGAGCTAAACAGCAGCAATGCCTGCAGTTCTTCATCAATTTTCATATCAGCCTTTGACAACTGATTCACAATACCTTTGTAAGTGTTCAGGTGTTCAATCATGCTCATGTCGTCCTTGTATTCAAGCTTAACAAGTCGGCGAACCAGGTGTGCTTTGTTCCTGGGAGTTTTCTTCTGAATCATGGACTCCAGCTTCATCCACAACTCATACGCGTTCGTGAATTCGGACACGTGCTCAAAGAAGCTTTTATCAATATATTTCCTGATCGTGGCTACCGCCTTCCGACTCAGGATCTCCCACTCCTTATCGGTCTTGCCTGCCGGTCTCTCATCAAGGATAATGGGCTCATGCAAATCTTTGCAGTAGAGATGATCTTCCATCATCGGTCTCCAATATGTGAAATTATCTGCGGTCAACTTGAACTTATCTCCATCATGAGTTATGCCACTGGTCTCCATCTCGTCTCCCTCAGAACCCGTCGAACTCGGGCTCTGATACCACTGTTGGGAAAACTCGGTTCCCTCAAGCTCGGCTCAGGGGCCTTTGTGCGGAAGTCAATCAACAAGATCCTGATCTCGGATCTCGGCTATACCTCAGCCTGAACTTCACCAGGTCAGGCAGCGCAGCGGAAAAATCAAAACGAAAACAGGAGAGAGAGAAGAAGAACACAACCAGATTTAACGTGGGAAAACCTTCTCCAACGAAGAAGTAAAAACCTTCGGGACCTAGTTCAGATTAGAAATCCACTATAAAAATAATGGTTACAAATAATCAAATACACCAATGTGGTGGTTAACTCAACCTCTCCAACAATGGTGATAATCAAACTACCCTAGAGATGTTTCACTCAAACTCTCTCTCTAGAGATCTTTCAAATGCAAAGCATAAAGCCTTGCTCAAACAATCAAATAATTCTCTCAAATTTGTTCTCTCAAATCTGACCTAGCATCCACTCTCAACTAATGAGTATATATAGAGGAGGTGGAAATTAGGGTTAGGGTTTTTAAGAAACCCCTCAAATGGGCTTGGGCTTAGCATTGAAGGAGGAAGCCCAACATTTTGTAATTATAATTTATTTTAAGATTATAACAGTCTTTATCATTATTATTTTTTAATCTTTCAACCCAAAACAATACGAGAGTGAATGCAAATAACTTTATCTGCATTTACTATAGAAACATTAAAGCCTATATATATATATATATATGGGTTTGGTGTTTGTCATTTTAAATGACATAAGTTATATCATTTTAAGATAGAGATAAACATAAGGAATGGAAATCATTGGAGAGAAAGTGAGTGATTTTTTTTTAATTTAAATTTTAAATAAAAAATATTTTTTTGTGTCTATCTCTCTCTCTTAAAATAACATAACTTTATGTCATTTAAAATGATAAACACTTTTCTATATATATATATATATATATGAAAAATAGTTTCTCATGTTCCATGGAACAGATTATCTCATGCTAACACAAAAACAAATAGATAGGACCCACTAAGAAGGAGGGAAGGAAAGAAAATAAATGGATATCACCCATTTTTTTATGTGTTGCATGAGATAATTTGTTTCATGTAACATTTAAATTTTTTCATATAAATACGGGAAAAAAGAGTGTCTTTTTAAAAGACATAAACTTATATCTATTTAGGAATTTTTAACTATGCATTCTCGAAAATGCATAGTTATAATATTAAAGTTGAATATTTTTCTCTCTTAAAAAATTATATGATAACGTGAAAAGTAATATAATATAGGGAAAATAGTTTTTTTTTTAAAGGAAATTTGTTCTCTTCTACTAATAACTCAGAAGTGAGTCTCATCTTAAATATTTTTCATTTCTCACTATTTTACAAACCCCACTTATATTATAAGTGAGGAAAAAAAATTTCTCGTGAGAAAATGTTTTCCGTATAATATAAGTACGCATACTCTCGGGAAGGTATAATTAAAAACTTATAAAAGGAGATAACTTGTGTTCTTCTTCTTCACGAGTTTCACACCTCATCTGATTTCTTCATTTTTCTCCCAGTTCTTCTTCTTCACAGAGGCTCGTTCGATGCCTCTTCTGATTTCTTCTTTGTTCTCCTCGTTCTTCTTCACAAAGGTATGGTTTCGGTTCTTCTTCTCCTCGTTCAGGTTTATACTTGTAGCCTGTTACATACATGGTTTTAATAATGAGGTTCCAACATAAAACCACCACCCTTACTGATCAATCACATTGTTGTTTGTGTTTCCTTAACTGTGTCTATTGTGAATCGTTTCTAGATGCTTGTTCTCTGTTTTTTTTTTTGGGCTGTTGTTTAATTTATTTTTGTTGAAATGTTGGTATTATTAATTAGCTTTAGTTTAATCTTCGGGTATTTTTCTTTCTCTCCTTTTCACGATGGAAAAATGCTCAGCAAACACAACATTCCCTTTTTCCTCAATAACCGAACTTACATAGCCAAGAAAGGAGACCTACTTTAAAGTCTTGAATTGGTGAGCCTCTTAGCTTTCCCAAACAATCTGAGATGAGAGATCCCCTTCTCACTTTCAGTTTCGTTAATCCTTGGTTTTCAAGGATATGTAGGAATTGAAGAAGAAGGGACATTAACTCCTCCTTTGCTGAACACTAGTTAGGTGGAAAAAAAAAATGGAATTCAACCCCTCCATCTCTCCTTCTCTTTTAGGACTCTATAAGTTAATGAAGCCAGTGGTTGGGAAGGGAAGGCCATGCATGTTTGTTTAAATTAAGCGAATAGATTGAAACCCACAAACAAGTTGCATGTGGTCCAAAACTTGTTAGGATCAAGTTTCTTCTTCCTTATACTTTTCTATCTCTATAATATCTTAATGCAGAAATAAAAAGGGGGGCTGTTCCACGGAGTCCAAAGCTTCCACTTTAAATATGAGGCACCATTAGATTCCCAAATTTCTTCCTTGACTTGAATTAGAGTAGTTGGCTTATTGATTAAGTGCTGCATTTGCATATGCCATGTGATTATGAATATTCTACACCCATTGATAGAAAAATTGAGTACTCTTTCTCTTGCACTGGGTTAATAAATATGTATTAATAAAAATCTTTGGATTCCTAATTTCAAACTCAAAATATGCAGGTAGCAGCTGTCATTTGGTCCTAATCGAATTGCGGTGGATTTGGCACAGTTCTTACTTCTTAGCAAATCAAAAGCTCGGTGGATGAGTTAGAGATATAGAGCAGCAAAGTTGGAGGTCACAGTCAGTGTAGGTAAAAGTGCCATATATCTCAGCAAGGAATTAATCATATATATATTTTGAATTCCAAAGGAAAGTAATGGGGGCAGAACCACACTCCTTATTATCTAGATGACTTTGTCTTTATATATATCTATATATATATATATATATATATATATTTATAAAAGCTTAATATTTGAAGACTTCATATTTGGTTATTATGCATTCAATTATATGGCAATGTGGTTTATTTTATCTCATTGATTGCTTGTTTTGGAGGATTACTTAAAGATTTATTGTTCTTTCCATTTACTTTCTCCCTCATTATATTTGAATAATTTGATTATGGAGTGTAGAAGTTGGGAGTGGTAGATGGATTAGGGATGAGAATTTCAGATAAGGTTTTGGTGATGTTTGTTTGCTCATGTCAGAATTTTAATTAATGACAAATGATTAATTTATATGGATTTTTGGCCCGTGGGCTAGCCTTAACCTGTGGGGCTACATAGGTTTTTGGCTCGTGCAGGCTTTTTATTTGCTGGCCTTTTGGCCCTAGCCCGTGTGGGCGGGTTGGCCCGTTTTGACGGCTCTACGTTTTGAGATCCTCTCATCCATGAACGACGAGCTTTGCAGCCCCATCTTGTGGTCCTCCTCTGTCTCAGCTGCTACCTCCCCTAACGCCCCATCCTCAAATGTTAGTGGCGAATCCACTTCCTAAAACTCCAAACACCACACCGACAATGGCATTGCTGCCTCTGGCGGTGCCGAAGGCTCTCTTGAAGAGGCTTGCTTTCGCTTTAAAAATGTTGTGGCTGCACTTCGGACGACTGCAATTCCTAACTCCCAGAAGGTGCCATTTTGAACCCGGGTTTTGTCATTGGGGTTAATTATTTTCTTTATTCTGAATCAGTAATTGCTTTTTTGTCAATGAATTCTTCTTGATTCTTGGATTTTGTGGACCCTTGAACTTTGGGGAAATTACAAGCAATGATGCAGCCCAGTGGTTTTAAACTAAAATGTGGTGTTAATTGAAAATATCAATAGTTAGGATGGGATTGGAAATGGGAGGAGTCCCCCTCCTTGATAGAAATCTGAAAGGCTTAAAAAATCTAATCCTAGAAATGAAGGAATTGTCCTTCAATGTGAATTAGATAGGGTTTAACTCAAAACACTTCACTAATTAGTAATTATGAGATTAAACTTTTCTAGAGTGTAGATTTAGTTAATTTATTAAATGCATTGAACAATAATTGGTATTGTCGCCATGTGACCTGGAAATCATATGTTCAAATTATGTAACCAGGCTCTTGCAAATGTAAGATAAGGTTGCCTACTATAGACCCATACAATATCATAACGAGAGCTTTATAGCACCGGGTTGCCTTTTATTTAAATGCAAAGAACAATGACTCTTGAGTGACTAAAAATAATTAGTAAGCTGTAAGAACTTCTCTTTTATTTTTTTATCATTTTTCATCGTTTCAACTAGCCTGAGCAGGACTCAGCTTTGATGAGTGAAAAGCCTGTAATGTTTTGAATAGTTCCTGACTATTATATACTCAAAGTCAGTTGAAGTAACCCAAATTCTTTATGAAATTGGTTTCGCCTTCAATATCATAAGAAATGTCTTGCATCTTCTGTGCCTAGTAGAATTCCTGCTCATTTATGATGCTTTCAATTTCCTCCCTAGTCACTAGCTCTTGATATTTAGGAAGTGTGGGGGCGGTCAGCTATTTATATGCAAATTTGTTGGATTCATAATAAAAACTGTGATCTTCCGCCTTAAGATTGTTGGCATTTTAGCACCTTGTTGGTCCCAAGGGTTCTAAACTGAAATGTGGTGTTAATAGACAAGGACAACGGGTGGTAGGATGGTATTGGGAGGAGTCCATCTCCTTGAATGGAAATCTGAAAAGACTTTAGTTTGTGAGTTCAGAGATATAATGCTAGAAGTGAAGGAGGTTCCCTTCAATATATACTGGCTAAAATGTAAGGAACTCCCTTTTACTATAGGTCAATTGCAGAAACTCCACTGTGGTTCAAAACTGAGCAATTCAACTCCTTGAACTCACTGAACCTGGTTTATTGACTCCATTCAAGGGGGTTTTCTGCATATGCACAAGAGGTTAAATTTACACTACTTTGCATGGTTTGATAATTTTAGGAAGAAGTTTCTAGTTCAACTCAATACTTCACTAATATAATGAAAAGTATGAAATTCATATTTCATAGACCCCTGAACTTTTATTTATAGGTCGCCGGATCATTAAGTGGCTTAACTAATGAATTTTGACTGACTATCTGACTATGTTTTATTACTTATACCCCTTAAGTAATAAGAAACTTGTAGAAAATCAGAATTCAAATATGTTTCCGTTTTTATTTCCTATTAATTAGGATTGATTATGATTGATTAGGATTGATTGTGATTTATTAGAATTAATTGTGATTAGGATTGATTAGTCATCGCTGAGTCATTCTTAGCGATTCTTTCTTGTATAAATACACACTCATGTAATTTATTCAATATCAATATACAGAAACCTTTTTTCAATATGGTATCAAGAGCGGGTTCGTTCCTACCCTAAATCAGCCACCTTCAAGGCTGAAATCATCCAAAAAAACCACCCAAACACAATTCAACCTAAACCCAAATCTCAGAAACCATACCTACAGACCTCCAATCGAGAAGGTGGAGGTACCATTCAACTCAGAAGGCTCCGACGAGTTGAACGCAGCCGGACCCGTCGCCATCAGACTGCCCACGCGCCGCCACACGCGCGGCCACTCTCCGGCGAGTGGCCTTACCGGACTCTTTTTCCGGCGCGAGCTGCCCAGAACTCCTCGTCGGCCTCTTCTGTCCCTGTTCCAGTGGTCAGATATAAAATCGGAGAAATTTTTTTTTTGGATCCACGGTCAAACCTTCGCTTTCTATTCATGGCTTCCTCGAATCGTTCTTCTGCCTCCTCATCTGCCCCAAATTCTCAGCCCTCTGGAGACAACTTAGGTTTGCAGATCACTAATCACCGGTTGAACGGTAAGAATTTTCTGCAATGGTTTCAATCGGTTAAGTTGGTCATCCGGGCAAAGGGTAAGATGGGCTATCTTGAGGGAAAAATTAAGAAACCTACTGAGGATTCTCCTGATTATGACAATTGGGAGATTAATAATTCCTTGGTCATGGCTTGGCTGACTAATTCCATGGAACCACAGATTGGCCAAACCTATCTGTTCTTCAATACTGCCAAGGAAATTTGGGATGCTGTTCAACAAAATTATTCAGATCTGGAGAATACCTCTCAAGTCTTTGAACTGAGAAATAAGTTGAGAGACTTTCGTCAAAGGGGTATGACTATTACTGAATATTTTACTGCACTAACAAATTTATGGCAGGAATTGGATCTTTATTATGCATCCGATCTTAAAGGATTGGAAGCTAATACCCAATTTAAAAAACACTTGGAGAAGGAAAGACTGTATGATTTCCTTGCCGGACTCAACCGAGATCTTGATGAGGTTCGTGGTCAAATATTAGGGCAGTGACCGTTACCCTCACTTGCTGACGCCTTTGCTGAAGTTCGTAGAGAAGCCAGTAGACGGAGAGTTATGCTGAGAGAAAAAGAGTCGCTTGATAAGTCTGATGATATGTCTGCATTAGCTGCCAACCGTACCATTGACCGTTCCTCTTGGAGAATCAAAACAGGATGGTCATCCATGGTGCACCCACTGCAATAAAATAGGTCATACTCGTGGGAAATGTTGGGAAATCCACGGGAAACCTGCAAATTGGAAGCCCAAAGGACAAAATAAAGGTCGTGCATATCAGATCTCTACTGATGACAAGGTTGATGAGCCTCATGCATCCTCTGACTCTGATGGTGTCTTTCTTAGCAAGACTCAGTTTGAACAACTTCAGAGACTTTTGACTCAACCTCTTAAGGCCACTAGTAATGTGGTCCAGCAAGGTACAACTTTCCATGTTGATAGTCAAAATCATTGGATCCGTGATTCTGGAGCCTCTGATCATGTGACAGGTAATCTTGGCTTGTTTTATTCATACACTCCATATTCTGAACCCTCAAGGGTCAAGATCGCCGATGACAGTTTTTCCCAGATTGCGGGACACAGAACCATTAAACTTTCTGAGCTGATTAATTTGACATCAGTTCTTTATGTTCCTTCTCTGTCTTGTAATCTCATTTCCATAAGCAAGCTGACTTCTGAGTTGCATTGCTTTGCTAAATTCTTTCCACATGGTTGTGTTTTTCAGGAACAGGACTCGGAGAGGATGATTGGCAGTGCTAGAGAGGATGGTGGACTTTACTACTTTGAGGAGGATGTGACTCATGAAGCTGTTTTCGTAGAAAAAAACTCTATGTTTCCTTTTGATTCATGTAATGATGTTATGCTGTGGCATCGTAGGCTAGGCCATCCAAATTTTATTTATCTTCAGAAGTTGTTACCAAACTTATTTATTAATAAAAGTCCTAGTTTGTTTTCTTGTGATATTTGTCAACTTGCCAAGCATACTCGTGCTCATTATCCTTCTAAAGTTCACCATGACTCTTCCTCATTTTCCTTAATTCATAGTGACATATGGGGTCCAGCCCGTGTTAAAAATATTTCAGGTACTCGATGGTTCATTACCTTCATTGATGACCATTCCTGAGTTTGTTGGGTATATCTTCTAAAGGACAAGTCCGATGCAGCATCCGTGTTTACAAAATTTCATGTCATGGTTCAAACCCAATTCCAAGTTGCTATACAAATTCTTCGTACAGATAATGGCAAAGAGTATTTTAACTCTATTCTTGGAGAATATCTTTCCCAACATGGCATCCTTCACCAAAGCTCGTGTCCTCACACACCCCAACAAAACGGAGTTGCGGAAAGAAAAAACCGACATCTCCTTGAAGTTGCTCGGGCTCTTATGTTTACCACGAGTGTTCCTAAATATCTTTGGGGAGAGGCAGTTCTCACTGCCTCGTATCTGATAAATCGAATGCCATCTCGCATTCTAAAATTTCAGTCTCCTCTCTTTAGTCTTTTTCGTACCTTCCCTTCCTTCCGAGGCGTCTCCTCCTTACCTCTCAAGTTATTTGGTTGCGTTGTATTTGTCCATATTCCCTCCCATCAACGATCTAAGCTTGATCATAAGTCTCTCCAGTGTGCCTTTATTGGTTATTCTCCTACTCAACGTGGCTATAAGTGTTATTCACCCTCTCTTCGTAAGGTCTTTGTCTCTATGGATGTCACCTTTTCTGAGAATGATCCTTTCTTCCCCGTGACTTCTCTTCAGGGGGAGTCTATAGGAGTAGATGAAGATCAGTCATGGGAACCTGCTGATGCCACAGTATTACCTCTACTTTTGGAAACAGGGGGAGCTACAGAATCCTCACCATCAGGAGCCTCCTCAAAATGGGGACAAGTTTATAGCAGGCGAAAGCCTCCTCAAAGTGTGAATAACCTAGAGCCTCTACATTGCCAGGATTCTGAACCATATTCTAGTTCCAGCACCCCAACACTTGAGTGTCATGGTGAAAATGATCTACACTTGCCCATTGCTCTCAGAAAAGGTACTCGATCTTGTACTACTCATCCTATTTCTAATCATATTTCATATGGAAAATTGTCCCCGGGGTTCCGTGCTTTCAATACTATGTTGGATAGTACAAAGATACCGAAAAATATACATGAGGCTCTCGATGATCAAAAATGGAGGGATGTTGTCTTTGAAGAAATGAATGCTTTAGAAAGAAATGGAACTTGGGAGATAGTGACCCTACCCAAGGGAAAACAGGAAGTAGGATGCAAATGGGTGTTTACAATAAAATTCAATACAGATAATAGCATCAACAGATACAAGGCAAGATTGGTTGCAAAGGGTTTAACTCAGACTCATGGGATAGATTATCATGAGACTTTTGCTCCGGTTGCTAAAGTCAATACCATCCGAGTTCTCTTATCTCTTGCTGCCAACCTAGATTGGCCTCTGCAACAGTTAGATGTGAAGAATGCATTCCTAAATGGTGACTTACATGAAGAAGTCTATATGGATCCTCCACCTGGTTTTGAAAAGAGAAATGGATCAGTGTGTAAACTAAAAAAGTCTCTATATGGATTGAAACACTCTCCCAGAGAATGGTTCGACAAATTCACACAAGCAGTCAAAAGAAGAGGATTCATTCAAGCACAGACTGATCATACTCTCTTCCACAAACACTCTAAGGATGGTAAAATTGCTATTCTTATTGTATATGTAGATGATATAATTCTTACAGGTGATGATATTGAGGAATTGAACACCTTGAAGAAATTTCTAGCAGCTCAATTTGAACTCAAAGAACTTGGCACTCTCAAATATTTCCTTGGTATGGAAGTTGCTAGGAGCAAAACAGGCATCACTCTCACACAAAAGAATTATGTTCTAGATCTTTTGTTGGAAACAGGAATGTTAGTGTAAACCTGCTGAGACACCTGTGGAACCTAATACCAAGTTAGGTATTGAAGATGGGAATGAGGTGGATAAAGAACAATATCAGCGATTGGTTGGTAAACTAATTTACTTATCTCATACGCGTCCTGACATTGCCTTTGCGGTGAGTATGATTAGTCAATTCATGCACTCACCCAAGGAGAAGCATCTTAGTGCAGTCTATAGGGTGCTTAGATACCTCAAGAACACTCCAGGAAGAGGATTATTCTTTAAAAAGGGGTATAAAAGGACAATTGAGATCTACACTGATGCAGATTGGGCAGGCTCATCAGTAGACAGGAGATCTACCTCAGGCTATTGCACCTATGTGTGGGGAAATCTTGTTACTTGGAAAAGCAAAAAGCAAACAGTGGTTGCAAGAAGTAGTGCTTAAGCAGAATTTCGAGCTTTAGCTCATGGAGTTTGTGAAGGAATCTGGTTGAGAAGACTTCTTCAAGGATTGAAGATTTCATATTCCCTACCAATAAAACTATATTGTGACAACAAGGCAGCTATTAGCATTGCTCAAAATCCTGTGCATCATGATCGAACAAAGCACGTGGAAGTTGATTGTCACTTCATCAAAGAAAAATTAGATGATGGATGGGTGCGTATGATAATGTTCCAACCAAAGAGCAAACTGCAGATATCCTTACCAAGGGCCTACACCGTCCAGCATTCGAAGACTTGATTGGCAAGTTGGGAATGATCAACATTTACCTCCCAACTTGAGGGGGAGTGTAGAAAATCAGATTTCAAATATGTTTCCGTTTTTTATTTCCTATTAATTATGATTGATTAGGATTGATTGTGATTAGGATTGATTAGTCATCGCTGAGTCATTCTTAGCGATTCTTCCTTGTATAAATACACACTCATGTAATTTATTCAATATCAATATACAGAAACCTTTTTTCAATAGATACAGTAGATTTTCCATTCCAAATACAACTGACAATCTTACAACTTGGGGACAGGAAGGAAAGAGATACTCATCAAATCAAATCAAACATACCTGGGTCCAAACAGAATGATTATTTGTTATAGAAGCTTCAA
Organism: Gastrolobium bilobum; assembly: GCF_033153095.1. NCBI lineage: Eukaryota > Viridiplantae > Streptophyta > Magnoliopsida > Fabales > Fabaceae > Gastrolobium > Gastrolobium bilobum. The sequence goes on along the minus strand of NW_026896768.1, from coordinate 24,848 downwards.
CTAGCTGTTGAAGTGCTGTCTGCTTACTTGAAATAGGGCTTTCATCACCTCCACTGCATATCTACACAAAAGAAATGCCATATCTTTTTTATTTTGGAGTAAGTCTAAGATATATCTCTTAAAAAATAAACCTAAAGAATGATGTCTACAAGCGCATAGACCAAATAAAGCTGTCTCCACTAAGGGGCTGAACAAGAAAATTTTAAGTGAAGGTGCTAAATACAAACTTACACACTAAAACTTTTCAAAGAGGCGGCACTTTTTATCTATTTGACGTGGCTTGCTTTGAAAATTATACATAGTAATCAAGGAAAAAGTTTTGGTTGCACCCCACCCATACAAGTAGTTCCGCCCCTGCTCCACTAGCAGCCACTTGTTCCTACATTGTGATTTGGCTTGACAGCTTGGAACAAGCTCTTGACTATTTTTTTAAGAGTTTTGGGTTTGCCCCACCACCTTTGACAACCTTCTTACTCGTTACCAAAATGGATGTTTCACTCCCAAAAATTTATGGAGCTGCACACTTTTAGCTGGTGTTTGGCGTCATTAGCTGCAGCATAATATTAGATTTTGGCGCTTCTGCATCTGTTTTGCAAAGGGATTTTGTTGATTTTTAAGCTGACGAATACTTTTACTTTCTATATGTATCTACTGTCTTTTGATGTTCTTGGAGGATATTTTATCCTCCCTCAGAATCTAACTCTCTCTCTTTCTAATGCAATCATGTTTACTACAAAAAAAACAGAATTAACGAGCGAAATCATCCTCTACTAGTTGCATAACTCACCAGTTGAAGAATTTGAGGAATGCTGGGTCCTGTGTCTGTCATGGAGTTAACCTTCATGTCTTCAGTTGAGTGATTATGGTTCGATTCGGAAGGATGTTCTTTACAATGTCCAAAGCCTTCAGCAATGTTTAAATGTTCTAATGACATCAGACCATTAACATCCAGATCAGATGATAAACCCTCAAAGTTCATGCTACTGTCCACATGTCCAAGCTGACTAGTTTGAAAGCCAAAGTTTTGACTCATTGAATTGACTGTGTAAGCAGGATCTGTAGTTTTTGAACTAAGAATACCACTATTGGAATCAGTCTGAGGATTCTGATATGAATGTTCCTCAGTTTCATCAGAAGCTGCTTGGCCAAGACTAGCTTTAATCAGTATGGAATCTTGGGAACTCCACTTCCTGCCACCATCACTATCTAGAGAACCAGCAGAATACCTTCCAATGTAATGAGATTTCCTAGACAAACCAGCATATCCCTCTTCAGAGGATGTTCCCACAACATCAGATGGATCATAGGAAGTCTTAGAACGTTGTCGCTCTTTCTTGTTCTGCAGATGGTTCATTAAGTCTACTTCAATGCGAGGGGTGTGTTGTTTAAGGGCTCGTCTCAAAGAATTTTGTTCATCAACTGACAAACTAAGAATAAAATTCAAAACTGCAGATGAATCAAAGTTAGAGTACACAGATATAAGGCATGTAATAGCTGCTTCTTTAAGCTTTGTATTTTTGTCATGAACCAAAGGGGCTAACTTGGCAAGCCATAATTTTAGGATGCCGATATTAGCAGCACCTTCTGGATTCATTGCGTGCTTGTTAAAGGAACTGATTGCAAACTCAATAACAGCCAATTTTGCCTTTGGAGACCTTTGCTCATCTAGTGAGCGTAACAATGCAGGTAAGAGAGAATCTATACTGTATGTTTTGCTAACAACTTCCAAAGTTGTTGAGCATGCTTGCCTAACAAGCTCTTTGGGATCAATTAACCGAGAAAACACATGGGGTAACATTCGTTCCATGTAACCCTCAAAGGGCCTTCGGCTTGCCAGAATAATATCAGCAAGTGTGGCAAGAGCAGCCTGTGCAACTTTATGATGGGGATCATCCAAGTGCTGGAAAAATAACTTCATTACCTTCTCAAAATTCTGGACTACTTCTTGAATTCCCTTTTGACCTTGCTGCAACAAAGAGTGAAGATAATTAAAGGCAGCAACCCTAGCAGACCAGTTAGAACCTGAACTAAGTCCTTCCCTCAAAGCTTCTTGAAGAGATGCCGGCCCATCTGCATAATTTGACACCTCTCCTATAGATAATTGGCTATCATCAAAACTTCTCCTGCCAGCAGACACGCGTCCAGCTATATTCTTCCTCAAAAGTGGCCTCTGGAAATTAGGCACGTAACTATTCAGTGAATCCCTAAAGTTGCCATCTCTATAAGGGGTATCCAGATACTGCCTATCAATGTTAGGGTTCATATATCGCCTGGTCTCCCTGATGTCACTGTTTTCATCAACAGAACTTCTTTCTTGTAATCTTTCAGTAGCCCTTTTACTTGAGTATGATGAAAAGGCAGATAAAGGCTCAATACCAACATTACTATTATATGATAACTTGCTAGAATCTTTGGAAGCTTGAATTTGGGTGATTATGTCAGACAAACCCAAACCACCATTTCGGTTACTACCTTTATTGACACCAGAAGCAGTTGATTCCGTCATTAAGGAGCTAGTCGGATGATTAGATGCTGGGACAGCAGCAGGGAATGGTGGATCACGAGATGAGGGAGGGTCAACTCCTGCACTAGGGCCAATAAGAGATAAATTTAGCCGCTCGCAAATAGTTTAAAAACCATACCACTAACACCACCAACCATTGAATGGCAACAATTCCTGAAAATTGAGGTAGAAATAAAAATATTTAACAGGTAAACTTATTTGGTACCTAGATCCAAACTTGAAGACCGGAGAGCAGATGAATTATGCTTATCAGAGAAATCCAAACCTCTAAGCATGCTTTCAATAGCAGTGACCTTCTGTTTGCTTGCATTCAACACACTTTCCAAACTACGTTCTGTACCCTTACCAAGTGACTTAGCTTGTGAAAGAAGAACACTAGAGGAAATAGATGTCCCTGATGATAAACTTGAACTTCTGTCCATTGCAACAATAGCAGAAGTTCCATAACCAGTTAGATTTGACGGAGCTGAAGCTTGACTAGTTAATGGCATCAGTGCACTTTTATCACGAATGGAAGGTGACACATGTCGTCTATGGATCCCGCCATCCTCTTCATTTATCAACTGCAAGTTATGTTCACTTTAGAAAATGATTTAAGCAACAAAATAAAGGAAGAATATCACCTTTAAATCAGCATATACCCTTTGAATAGCAGGGTCAAAGGATGAAAACAGGCGACGGGAACGCTCTGGCCATGTTTTTGCAAACATTCTGTAGCACATCCTTGCAGTTGATCGCACCTATCAAGTTTCATACTGTAATCATTTTCACGCACATATAACTTGGCACCAATAATGTGGCCACATGAAAATTGTCATGTCAATGAATATGCTGACAAGCTTCTGTTTTAAACCAATACAAAATTTGATAAATTAAAACAAAAAAGTTTGCTACAAAAAAATGAAAGATCATATTGTTTAAAGAACCAATTCAACCCAAAAGCTTAAGTTGTTGGGTGAGAGCCTTTTTAATGATTTATACTATTCTGTAACACGCCCCCTCACACGATAGCCCACTGGGCTTGAAGGGTGGACAATGCACAGGCCCACCTACCCGTGCTAAAAAATTTCACAAGACTTAATTAAATGTTAACTGAATGGGGGGCGGTGAGGATCGAACTCGTGATCACTTGGTCACGGAGGCTCTGATACCATGAAAAGAACTAATTCAACCCAAAAGCTTAAGCTATTGAGTGAGGGCTTTTTTAATGGTTTACACTATTCTCTAACATATTGTTTAATATAGCATAAACTGCATAGAGCGAGAATTTTTAGAACATTTTACCAAACATGAGTACACACTGAAACAGAGTAATTAGATAATCATGTCATTTTGGACCCCCTTCCTTCAAAGTAAAAAAGTAATAGAATTTGCATATTCAAATGATAAATTAATAGATATATGCAAGTAAGATAATTTAGGTCACTGATTCTGAGTCCATAAGGAACGTGATGCAAAAGAGTGAAGAACTTTTCGCAACAAAATTCCCTCTTGGATTTTTTACACAGATATTGTCGGTCAATTGATCTTCAGTCATTGCATTTGCAAAGGGGAAAAAAACCCTTTTTAAGATCATTAGACATACAGCTAATCATAATAGAAGGTTAACTTTAGCATGAGTTTTATCATGCAATGTTTCAGAATTTTAATTATTCTTTACCTCGCACACACACATAATGAGACATAAAGCCAGCCAGTAAATAAAATGAAATGAAATGTTGCCAGAAATAAAAGCAAACACAAGGAGAACCACATTCACTTCCCACAACTGCAACAGCAATTCAACTACAAATGTGATGCAAACTCTTAATAGCTCAGGAAAAGAGAGCAAAACAATGAAAAGCTAGTCAAGGTTGAAATATGATGCACAATTTATATTTACCAAACATCAAATAACCTACAACTGTGAGAGCTACCTCACTCATTGCGTCTGAGACACAGCACCTTATCATATCCTCATATAAATCAGCTGCTCGCTGTATTTCTGGGGCATCAGGCCAATGTTCTAGTATCAAAAGAGCATAATCACAACACCTACAATACAAACGGTATTAATTAAAAACCCAAACTCGCACACATCTAACCCCAATAGTAGATAATTCATACCTTGCACGAAGAACTGCATTACGATCATTTTTTGCACAATCAGCTATACGAGGAAGCACACGAGCAACTTTGCAATTGCGCAGCATCTGGAAAGTAGATGACAAAGGTGACAATAGGATGCTGCAAAGGTATAAAAACACTAAAGAAAATTAAATAAGCATATTACATTACCGTTTTTATGCAGTTATCTGCAGACTCTGCAATTACAAGCACAGTAATCACAACCAGCTTCAAAAGGACCTGATTATCAGATCAAGTAATAATTAAGATACTAAAAACATGCAAACATGATAATCATATATAAAAAAGTTGAACTTACGGGTATGAACATTTCAGCACATGCTTCAAAGTCACCCAAGAGGTCCTTTGACAAAAAGCATAATAGATGGCAAGCCTAGAACAAAGCAAACACCGACCAGAAAACATTTGTGTATTAGTATTTAGTAATAAGAGATTGATTATCAATAATTATGCTTCCTTCAAATAAAAAATTCCAATCTAAGCTTTAATAAAACCCATTCAAACATGAGTGAAAAACAAAATGAAATTGCAGCCAACATTCTTCCTGGACCTTGTGTACAGAACCAATTCAACCCAAAAGCTTAAGCTGATGGATGAAGCTACATTAATGGTTTTTATATATCTCTAACATGTCCTTTCACACAAGAGTCCACTGGGCTTAAAAGGTGGATAATGCACAGACCCACCTACCTGTGCTAAGAAACTCCACAAGACTTAATTAATCATTAATTAAATGAGGACGGTGAGGATCGAACCCGTGACACTGAGACTCTGATACCATGTAAAGAACCAATTCAACCCAAAAACTTAAGCTGATGGGTGAGGCTACATTAATGGTTTTTATATATCTCTTAACACCTTGTTTCAAGATATGCTAAAATTCAACTTTTCATAGGTTCTTGATGAGAGATTCAACACCCTCTCAGGTCTGCCTGCAGTCATATTTTACATCAATTTTACAGGATAGATATTTACTGTTTTACACTTCTACTATTATGAAATTATTATACTGCTAAGGATGCTCAAATTACATTTTGCCAAAGGAAATGAATGCCATATTAGCTCCCACACCCCACCCCCAATCTTCAATCGAAATCAAATTTCACGAGCTTGTTTACACTGATATAGCTCCTCATGAAGATCTACCCCTAGTAACAAGTTAAAAAAAAAAAAAAAAGAACCGAAAAAGAAATGAAGATGTCATATGCATAGACAAGATCGAACATGCTAAGAGATGAATATCCTTTGACATGAACCAATCTCTAACATGCCTCTCACCTATGATGCACGGACACTGACACGGGACACGACACGCCGACACGTTAATTCTAAAAAATGACATATTTCGATAAGTTGGGACACGTTTTGATATTAAATAATATTTTTAATATATATATTATAATTTATATTTAATAGATATAACAGTCTATAATAAGTCATATAACCAATCAAATATTTAAATTTCATAAATAAATACAAACAAGAATAATTTTTCATACCTTGTTAATTTTTCATGTCAAATTTCATAACAGAAAAAAATTGATTTATAAATGATTTTTTTATTTTTAGTTAATAAAATAAAATTAAGATTAAAAAAAAAACGTGTCCCAGCATTGACCACGTGTCGGAAAGAGTTGACTGCGTGTCCAAAAAACGTGTCGGAGCGTGTCCGAGAGTTGACCACGTGTCCCAAAATATTGACCGCGTGTCAGATACTTGTCGGAACGTGTCCGTGTCCGACACGCACAATTCACCCAAAAACACGAGTCCGTGTTTCACAGCCTCTCACGCAAGAGCCGTTTGGGCTTGATGCATGAATAAAGGATAAGCCTACCAAACTTTTGCTTAATTTCAATTTTTTTTTTTGCTTTTAAATTTAGAAGAATGGGGTGGCAACGAATCAAGTTCTAGATCACTTGGTCATAGAGGCTGTGATACTATATTAGAATTGAGAACGGATTGAGCTTAACTCAACCGGAAAGCTAAATAAGAGGGGAGGATTTTCCAATTCATTATAAGGGATACTTTGCCTATGTACCTATCCAATGTGGAATCTTAACATCAACAACACCTTTATCCCAAACTAGTTGGGGTCGGTGGTAGATGAACCCAAATGAAAAGTACGAAAAGATTGAGAAAAAAAGATAAAATCAAAATTTAAAAAATAAAATAATATATATATATATAACATTATCCATAAAAAAAATAAAACAGTAAACAATTAAAAGGAAAAATAAAGATATATAAGAGGACAAAAAAATAAGAAAGTAAAAATAAAGAAAATAAGGGAAAAAGAAAGAGAGAGAGAGAGAGTAAAATAAAAAAATAAAAAAAATACATAAATAACTAAATAAGAGAAAAAAAAATTGAAAGGAAAAAAGAAATAAAAGAAAAGAAGGAAAGAAATTATATAAAAAAAAAAAAAAAGGTAGAGAAAGAAAGAGAGGGAGATAAAGAGGAAAAGGACCAAAAAATGACCATATGGAACATAGGAAGAAAAATAGGTATAACCCTCCACCATGTTAATAGTTTTTCTCCGATCCATCCTAAGACACACCGTTCACCAATCTATATCTCCCTCCATTAAGTCTTGTTTTACTACCTTCCCCCAAGTAAGTTTCGATCCACCTCTTCTCTTTTTTGTGTCAAGCTCTTAGTAACAAACTTTTGTTCTTACGGGAGCATCCAAACCACCTCAATCTATGTTCTCTCATCTTTTCAGCCACTGGTACTACTTCTACCTTTCGTCGAATATCTTCATTTCTTATCTTATCCATTATCGTATGACCACACATCCACCTTAACATCCTCATTTCCGCTACTCTCATTTTGTGCTCATGTTGCCTATGTGCTGGCCAACCTTCAGCTCCCTATAACATTGCAGGCCTCACTGCTGTTCTATAGAATTTTCCTTTTAGCCTAAGGGGAATTTTGCTGTAACACAAAATTCCTGATGCACTACGCCATTTCATTCACAATCCTGATGTGCAATCTTAACATATCTCAAGAAAATAATAGTGATGTTTCACTTTAAGAAACAAAAGCAGGAGGACTTCAACAAGGAATATCCACCAATCGCTTTAGTTCCGGGGAAGGCACAATAGAAAGTTGAATCCCACAAAATACAACATTTTCGAGTAAAAGAATTTATATAGAATAGAATAGAAAAACAAAGAAAATGTCAGTGTACCTGCTTCACAATGCTAGACCTTCGATCTGACAATTGTGTGCTTAAAGGTCCAACAAGCTGCTTCAGGAGTCCACAGAAACATGGATAATCAGCAGCACCTGATAAGCAGGGTATTCAAAAGATATTGAACATTCATGCCACAAACAAAAACAGATAAAGTTGTATTGAATTTTAACATCTCAGTGAAAATTACAATAAGGAATTAAACAAAAAAAGCAAAGCCACTTAAACAAAAAAAGCAAAGCCACTTTTCCTTAAATAAAAGTAAAAAAATACTTAAAAAAAGTGAAGCAAAGCAGTGAAGTCAAATAAATAATAAAGCTTAACAAATTTGGCTTTGATAACTTACTAATTTAAACCACAACTAATGTTTAAGCCACAAACAAGCTCACCTTCTTTCTACAAATAGAATCCTAAAAGCCACACCCATATAAATGGACTCAATTGGCTGACTGGAGTTTATGGCACAACCAGCACTTACTTTTCCTCTTTATTGTTTATCAAAGACTTACTTGTTTCCATAATTCATTGATGCAATAGTCCACTTAACAAAGACTTACATATTGAACCAATAGCTACAAGTAAAATCTAATACCAAATTCATGTAAGATCACCATAAGCATCCTTCATACCAACCCGAATGTTAAAGATATTCCTAAAATGACAAATATTCTTGCCCTTTTAAACTCAGTAGGAGGAAGTTCTAAAGATTGCATTCTCAGCATATAAAATTCTGTACATACTACATACTCCTGTAAAGGAGATGGGAAACACCAACCTCCATAAACAAGACCTTCAATTCTCTGCATGGCAGCAATACGAATTGACCAGTCCTTTTCGGGTACAAGGGTAGATGCAATCTTCTCAATTTCCCTGATTAACTCCTTCTCAGAATACACCTTGATAGGGTCTATGGCTTTCTCTGTGAAACCACCTTCTCCTGCTCATATTTAATAAGATTATAAGAAATAAAATGCACATTTAATAAAGCACAACAAAATAGTAACAAAGTGGCTAACAAGAGAACCAGATGTTTAGATAGCATACTTGTCTGACTAGACACAGAATGATAAGAAAATATAATGTGGAAAATAAAAGTACGACTTTGGATTTTACATTTTTACTTATCTCTTTTAATCATTTTACTTCCACCACCAAAATCATCTTTTTTACGAATATCGCGCTTGAATCTCATGTAAATTTTTCATTCAATAAGTCAAAAATAAAAATATCCACCACTTGATTACTAAAATCAGTCAGATACCAGTACCACCATGTAATCCAAGGTAGAATCCTAATGATCATGCAGGCTAAACTTGTGGAATACTCCAGAAGACATGCTAGCTAAAATATCCCAAAATTCTAATAATTAATCGACACACAATAAGACAATAATCAACACATGAACTGCCAACTGAAATAGCATCCCTTATTATCAATAGTTAAAATTCTAGCAATCCCAGCAAGATACAAAAGCTTTGTTTAATGATATCATACAAAGTATATCAAATTACCCTAAAATGATAGCAAAATTAATGACATCAAATACCAACATGTCCATCTTAACCACAAAATTTAGAAATATGTTCCAGCACTGTGCAGCTCATAATAAATGAAAAATAAGGAATAAATAAAGAGCAAGTAAGCAACACAGTGCGAGAAAGAGAGTGAGAGATGGGAAATATATGGATAAAATATGAGCCATACTAAAATAATTTCATTAATACAATTAGAATAGAAACATTTGCAATCCAAAAATTTGTAAATATTCTAACCTCCAGAAAGAGAGGTCTCTCTTGATGAACTTTTTGCCTTTGGACTACTTTTCTTGGGATTGACACTGACAGGCATAATTTCCCCAGCAATATAACCACTAGAAATACAATCTGAAGAATGAACTTTTGGTTGTATCCCCTCAAGCCTGGCATTAATAGCTTTCACCTGGAACCATTGTGATGCAATAAAAAAGGAATGATAAACTCACAGTAGTTATTTATCATAAAGATGTAAAAGGACTTCAAATGTCCAAATTACAGATATGTGGGTGAGAAGAATATAAAATAATAATGAAATCAGGAAACTGGTTCTTTGTTTAACATTTACCAAAGAGGAAGGAAGATTGTGGCGCTGAAGTTCATCACGAAATTGAGACCCAGCTTGTGCATACATCTCCTGCAAAAAGAGAATGTTAAAGAAATGTACTGAGATTCATCTTAAATTTAAATCTCCAAAGCACTATCCTCAAGTATGCATACATCATTATTCAAGCAGCCTTTCCTTCCCCTATTGCATTATGATATCAATTACTAAATTATTCAGTAAACCATTAGGAAAAAATCTAATCCAGTCACACATAATCATGCATAATAGAATAAGTTGCATTAAAACAGAACATCAAACTTTCCAAGAACTAGAATACATCAATTGTCAAATTTAGAGCCATATCAAGTTCACAAGATGAGGCCTTGAAAAATATTATGACAAATTTTCACAAAATCAGTTTCGACTGTACAATATAGTGAACAATCCAAGCTTAGCATGATTCTAACATCAAAGCACACCCTCTACTAGACCCATTTCCAATTTTCCATTCCTTAATATTCATATTCAATAAATATTTATATACATAACTCTAAGCTAAAAACAACACACAAATTTAACAATTCTATATTTTTGGGCTAAGCAATTTAATAATTTAAATAACTATTTAGGGTTGAGGGAAAAGTAGTGAAACAAGACTTAATAAAGTGGAAAGTAGTTTGGCAGATGGTTTGTCTAATGACGGAGTGGAGGAAAGCTATTAACATAGTTTGGAGGAAAGATAGATTTTTTCTATGCTTTTACACCAGCGTAAGTTACACTCTCAATCTTGATTGTTGATCCTATTTATATCTAACAACTCTGATTTATTAGATATTTGAGCGACTAGATGCAAGCAAATCAATGATCAAGATTTGGTGTAAGACTTCTTATTCTTACCTCGGTTTAAGAATATCCTGCCCCAATTTATATATATATATATATATATATATATATATATATATATATATATATCATTCTTATTTATTATTCTTTTCACTCAATCTTCTTGCTTTTATTTGGGTTCATGGACTACCAACTATTTATATGGCATAAACCCAATTTTTGGGTAACTAACATGAACTCAACAATGCAAGCCAGTCCTTAGCGACTTCAAACAATATAAAATGACATACTTACCTCGATGCATAAAATAGCTGCTTCCCTAACAGAAGTATTTGGATCATTCAGCAACTGCAAAATCTGACATTGATAAATTTTTAAAAGGAATTAGTATCACATTCAAAAAATATTGAACAGTACAAAAGATATGTAATGCTTGTTTACAAAAAATCAATGAACATACAGGAGGAAGAATAGCCCGTTGAAGGGGAAGCTCAGTAGATGAAAATAGACCAATTGCAGATGTGACAGTTCGTGCAAACTCCTCTCTGACTCTCCAGCTTTTGCATATCCAAGCAAAGGACCCTGCTCTTTCAACAATTATTGTAGGAGATGAAACCTGCAATAATAATATTAATAATAATAATAATACTAGAATCTCAAAATGAAAGGAACTAGAAGGATAGCAAGAAAGTAATTTAAAACTGCAATGAATTCATTCCAAGGGCATGGATTTACGTCACATTCAAATAAATAACAAAAATAAACATAGAATCAGTATAAGTGCCCTGAAGTTTTTTACTGTTGGGAAAATGCACAGGATAGCAGTCCAAAAGAAACAGTCAAGGTATAACAAGGGCATAGAGAAAAATAGTACATTCAAAATTGGAATTTACATAAGTTTTCCCTGCAAAACTCCATTCATTTGGTGATATATCACAACTTAATGCTAACAACTACATTTTTGCAATAAACCAAGCAGAATGTACAATTCTTAGCAATCATCTACTCCAACAGCTTCCAGCTTAACTTGTCATAGACCTATCCTCATTCTTAGGTCATTTTGGAAAGGATGTTTTGCCTATAGCAGTTTATGGGTACACAATTCTTGTTGGTGTTAACTTAATAGAAAATATCCATTATCACAAAGAACAAGTACCAGCAGATAATTGAAATTCACTGGCACGTATAACTGCCAGCAGGTGTGCATGTGGTTTGGCTCATAAACAAAATGATAGAGTATTCTAAATTTCATTTTAAAAAATTTTGGTTTATCTAAACTACTAGGATGACGTGATGAAGCTATAATACAACGGAATTGCATTGACAACGACACTGCAACACAATGGCTGCATGACAAACCCTGAAGAGATCTTACAGTCAATGTCACAATTCTGATTACAGATCCTGTGCTATTATTCAGAACTATGAAGCCTAGTAAGAGTCAATAAACCACGGCTAACCTCATATCCAAGCAATCACTGATCTTCATTCAACAGATTTTTTATTCACCAGAAACCATAGGACATCCAAGAAGCCACCAAACATCGAAGAGTGAAACGTTAATGTATAATTGCTACGGTTTAAATACTACCGAGCTTCCTCTTCATACACTCAAAGTATTATTCCCGATCTCACTTTTTCAACCGACAACTATCTTTATCAGTTTTTCACTCTCATCTCCCGTGCTTGCTTTTCACTTTCCTTAACGTAGATTCTGAGATTCTCTACTTTGCAAAACACTAATAAATTCGCTCCACACTTATAATTCACTAAATTGCAACAAATAGATACAATCGTCGGTTTCAGAAACTGAACGTACCTCCATGAGAGTGAGCAAGAGCCTTCTGGCGGCGTCGCGAACGGGTTGTTTGGCGTCGCCTAAGCGGTCGACGACGGCGGGAACGAGAGTGTTGAAGTGAAGCTTGAAGTGGTCGCCGGAGAGAACGGCGGCGGAGGCCAAGGCTTGAAGCGCGCCCTGAGAGACTCTGAAGCTGTTATCCTTCAAGAGATCCAAGCAACAATCGACGAGGGAAGTGACCTCGCTGGAACTGAGGCTCCTTCTAGAAGCTTCCAGCACTTCGTGAAGGTGCTCCACGCCCGCCATCCTCTCCTTGGCGTCCTTGGCGCGCGCGTGCTCCAACGCTTCCTCCATTTTAAAGGGCTTGGATCTGGTGCGGCACGGTTCAGATCTGGTTCAACCTTTCCCCGATTCACCACAGCATGCAGACCGTTAGTGCACTTCGAAATTTCAAATGCAAGTGTAAATTGCAAATGCAAATGCAAACACGCACATGAACAAGTTAGTTACGTTGATAAATTTAGAAGAAGTGAGGGAGGGAGAGAGATAAAAGGGGAGGGAGTGAAGTGAAAGGGGAACGTAGAGAGAGAAAGAGACGTTAAATTTAGCGGAGGCGTCAAATTCAGAGGGGCGATCGCGGTAGGAGGGAGAGGGAGGGAGAGGGAGGGAGAGAGAGAGAGAGAGAGAGAGAGGGACTTGGATTGACGGGGAAGAGACGATGAATGACGAAGTGAAGAAATGAAATTGATTTGAAAACTACGTTTATGTGGTTGCGGGGGTTGGAAAATTAACCATCCACTTTCTTCTATTTTACGATCTATACCACTGTTGTGTTGCTTTCAAGTGTTTATGTTTTTGGGAAAAACAAGTATAAGATTGTAAGATAATCTTGTCATGCTAGATAACCGTGGGGTTGATTATGTTTAAAATAAAAAAAAAAACACAGCACAAAGATTGATGTATGTATAAAAAATTTGCATTTGTCATACAACGTGATAAATGTAAAACTCTTCTTTTTTTTGGTTGTAAACTAATTTTTTTCTAAGCAAAAATATATGTTATTTCAAATGATGTAAAGTAGAGAGAAAGAAATAAATAAAAGAAGTGAGAATTGACAAAAAAATAAAATTGTGAGTCTCACTTCTTTGTGAGAATAAAATGATACAAATTATGTCATTTAAAATGATAAACATTTTCCATTTTTAAGGTAAAAATAAAACACCATCTAACTTGAAACAAAAAAAAAAATTGAAATGACATGACCTTTTTATTTTATTTTATTTTTGGTACAGTGACATGACCTTTTTTCAATCCCGCAAGTAAAATACGTTCGTAGAGTTTAGTTTTTTATTTAATCATTATTTTAAATGGATATATTTTTTTTATGTGACATTTGATAATATATTTCTCCTATTCATATATTATAAATTATGTTAATATTTATTTATTTATTTTTTAAAAGAATGAATCCTATATACTTTACGAGAAAAGTTATACTTACAATCTTTTTTTTTTACAATCTCTTACAACCATATATCATAACCCTTGATTTCCGTCAATCAACGGTTGTCATTTATTATGAACTAATAATTAATTAATGAGTTTAATTTGCGAAAATCATAACCGTTGATTGACGGAAATCAACGGTTATGATATATGGTTGTAAGAGGTTGTAAATAAAAAAGGTTGTAATTATAACATCTCTCCTACTTTATATCTATAGTATAAGATAACAACACGAAACTTGTATTCCCCAATTTTGAAATGTATATTTTTGTGGGATAAATTGAGGTTTTTGATGGACATTTGTTGAGACTTGAGAGTACCATAATAGGAAACCACTAACAAAGAATAATGCTTGAAGTTTCAATAATTTTGCAATGATGATAATTAAGGAGACTGGAGTATATGGTTGCCACTTGCCACATTACCTTATTTTTAGTTTTATATAATGAAGTCAGTAACTAAAAAAATACTGTGAAAATAATAAAAAAATATTACAAAAAATGCAGAAAGAAGAGTAAAAATGTAATTTTGATTCAACTTTTTAATATTTTTCTTTAAATTACAAAGCATGTTATATTATTCTTGAAATCTTGTCTTAATATGCGTTTGAATTAACTTGATATAAGCTCTCTTAGGATGTAACATGTAAGATTATTGTTGCGCAGCACAACAACATTCCTAGGGTGCGCAAGACAACCTTCCCGGAATCAATTCTTTTTTAATTTCTGTTTCCGGGAACAGAAATGGATAGGAAACTCGTTTGGTAAAATCGGTTTATTTTTTTGTTCCCGGGACGAACCGGTTTAATTTTTGTGCTGGGGAACAGAAAAAAGAATCAAAAAATTTCTGCTTTTTTGTTCCCGGGCTCAAAATGAGAAACACTTATCTCTCTCAATCACTCTCCACCTCTACCATCATCACCACCACCACCATCATCCCGACACGACTGTCGCCACCATCGTCGCTGTCGCCATCGTACCACTAGTGACGCCGTCACCACCCCTCACCACCACGATGTCACCGCCACCATTACCATCACCTCCACCCATCACTACCACCATGACACCACCACCACAACTACCATCGTCGCCGCCATCACCACCACTATCACCGCCATCAACCACCACCACCATCATCGCAACCATTGTCGTCACCGCCACCATCGTCATCACACGCCAGTGCCACCACCCTCATCGCCATCACTACCACCACCACCACGATGCCACCACTACCATCACCACCACTGTCACCAACCACCACTACCATTGCCGCAACCACTACCGTCTTCACCACCATCGCCGCCGCCACCAACCACCACCACCGTCATCATCACCACCATTGCCACCATTACACCAACGCCACCACTACCATCACCAAGCCATCGCCACCATCACCACTACCACTGTCACCTACCACCACCGCCGCAGCCATTGCCACCACCACCACCACCACCATGATGCCTTCACAACCACCACCATCATGCCACTGCTATCCTTGTTGCCGCCACCAACCACATACCAACTACCATTGTCGCTGCCACTGCCGTCACCTCCACCACCACCATCCCCACCACTACCACCGCCGCTGCCACCATTATCACCGCCATCGTCGCAGCCACTACCGTCACAACTGCCACCACCACTACCGTACCGCCGCCGCCGCCACCACCACAACCACACCATATGGAAAGGAAAACGTTGATCCGAAATTTTTTTTATATTTAATAAGAATTATTTTTATTATATTATTTGTTGTGTTATCAAATACAATTCTCATTCTCGGAATAAAAATGAAACATGTTATCAAACACATTTTTTTTCTCAGAAACTGTTCCAAGGCACAGAAATAGAAAAGAATTGTTTCTTTTCAGAAACAGTGCTCGGGAATAGAATGATTGTCATGCACACCAGTGTAGGCTTTTTGGTCATAGTTTATAACATGTTCGAAGGAATGAAAATACTTAGTATACTTAAGTAAGAAGAGAATGAATGTCTTTTTAATATCATAGAAAAAGGGAAAGAAAACGAGTGTCCAATATATTTTCCAGCTTATATGCTTAACCGGAATTATCTAACTGCAAAAATAATTTTGCAGTTAATACAGATAAGTTATCTGTATTTATTTTTAAAACAACATCATTTTGGGATTGAAAGATTAAAAAATTATAATTATAAAGATTATAATAACCCTGAAATAAATTAAAATTACAAAAACATCATGATTTCTATCCAAAAACGACGTCATATTGGGCTGATATCTTATCTGCAGTAAATGCAGAAAAAGTGAACCCATTATCTAAATCTGAAACATTGGGAACAAGAGTGTATTTGTTTATAGCATTAGTATTTCTCATATTATAAGAGATAAAATTATCACCTATACATATATAAAAATGTGTAGATTTCATAAGCAATTATGCGAAGAGAATAGAAAAAAATGAACCTCATACATATTTACATGTGTGTATGAGATAAAAAAAATTATAACATAAGAAGCATTAATCCCTTCATTTATTTACCAACACTTTTCAAATATGAGGTTTGCATAAATAGTTAAATAATTACTTTAAAAAAATTCTAAGCTTAATTGTGGTCTCATAATCTTCAACATTTAAAAATTAAGGTATGAAACTCCCCAAATGTTTAAAAATTATAAATGACATTTATTGAGAATGAATGTTGCATAAATATGTCTCAAAAGTCGCGATTAGTTAATAAAACTGTTGGCCATTAATGAGTAATTTAATGGGTTATTCTCCATGGCGTTTATGTCAAATGAAAATAGTACGCTACAACGGGATGAGATTAATGGGATCTTTGATACAGGAAAAAAAATTTACGAAAGAATCACGATTTCGGAAATATAATGGAAAAATGAAATATTTGAGAATATTATCAAAAATATTATTTAGTATGTCAAAATATTTTCAGAAATTTTGATTAATTTTTTCTAATATTATATTTGGTTATTTTTGTTTGGAAAATAATCAATATTTTCTCATAGTCTGATTTCTTGAAATACCACCATCTAGATGGTATTTTTAGTAATATTTTGATTTAGAAAATACACACAAAATAAAATTCTGAAAAAATTAAAATTTTCTCCAATGTGCTACTAAATATAGGATTCTAGGAAATCCATCCTTACTTTCCTAAGCATTTAAAAATAATTCTCCTACCAAATATCCCCAAAAAATTTCAACTAAGGCCTTTATATATATATATATATATATATATATATATATATATATATATATATATATATATATATAATAAAAATAGAAGAAAGAAAAAAGTTAATTCAACAAGTTAGAAACATGCATTTGTGAAAAGGCAAAAAATAATACAACGCTTTAATATTTTTACAGTAAATGTATATAAGTTATTTATGTTCACTTCTAAAATGATATTATTTTGAATTAAAATATTATAAAGAGTAAGATTACTATAATCTTTGAATAAATTATAATTAGAAAAATATCTTAATTTTCTCGTGATATAATTTTGGATTCAATACAAATAATCTGTCTACAATTACTGCTGAAAAAATGAAACCCATAATACAAACCTAAAAGTCTTAATTTTAAGTTGGGTTTTATAAGAGTTATGTTGTAGGAAAAGTGATTGTGTTATGTTATAGAGATTCGTTTTGCGTGCCGAAGTTTTTTTTTTTTTTTTTTGCTGCGGGCCCCACAAAATGTTGTGTGTGTACGAAAATTTTTGTGATCATGTTAAATGATAGATGATAAACCCTATTAAGTTTCTCGATTGGAACAACAATCGACCATACTCATATCGTAGTTTTCAAGTTTTCAAATATGGAGCATTGTAGTTTTCATGTTATAGACAGGTAAAAAAAAAAATTAAAAAAATTCACAGGTTGATGAATTAATTGACTAATCCCGTCAAATCGCACCGAACAGAATCACATAAAGTGTTGCAAAATTTTCCCTATTAAATTTTTTTAGTACAATTATATATCCATAATTTAAATTCAAAATTATTAATTAAGTTAGAAACAATCTCACACCAATCGATCCACGTATTTGGCAATTAATGAAAAAAGTTTTCACTTTTGCAAAGACTCTCAAAATTTTAGCAGACCAAAACAAATTGTTAAGCAGGAAGAATTATAGTGATAAATGATAATAGTCACATATCAACAATACGTGACTAAAGAGCCTTAACATCAGTATTCAAATCTTAAGGAGGCTTACTCTGGGTTTAGAAATTGAACTCGATTGATTGACTGAAAAATCGGTGAATCTATTTCGACAATTTTAATTTTAGACAACAAAAAGTTAGATAAATCAGTCTGGAACTAGTAAAAATTAATGAAAAAAAATCAGTTTGAAGTGGTTTGTTTTCATTCTTTTAAATTTTAAATTATTATTTTTTAACTGAAAGCATGTTTTGAAATAAAGATTCATATATAAATAGGGAGAGGTTAACTTTTATTTTTTTCCTTACTATCTATTACTATCAAATATTTATCATTGATTTCAGTTAATCTAACGGTTATAATTTATTGGGTCACATTTATTAATTAATTATTAATTCTCAATAAATTACAATCATTAGATTGGTAGAAATTAATGGTTTAGATTTGATAGTAAGAGATAGTAAAAAAAAAAGATAGTAAGTACAACCTCTTCCTATAAAAATATATTTAATTATTATTAATTGATCACAATTAAATCAAAAACCATAAACAAGTATTTTATGGGAGGGGTTATACTCAGTGCTTCTTTTTCTTATTATCTCTTACTATTAAATCTTAACTGTTAATTTCTGTCAATCTAACGGTTATAATTTATTAGAAATTAATAATTAATTAATAAATATGACCCAATAAATTACAACCGTTAGATTGACGAAAATCAACGGTTAAGATTCAGTAGTAAGAGATAATAACTATAACCTTCCCCTTTCATTTATGGGTCTAAATTTAAAAGGAAATTAAAAGATAATGGAAATCACAGTTGCAAAAAGTTGGCATAGGATAACTAAGAAGAAAAATTTACTAATGTTTCGCGTTAAGTCATCAACCGCGAAGTAATAAAAAAGGAACCTCTTAAAAATAAATAAAAGGAACTTCCTTAAAATCAGATATATACTGGCAGTCATTTTCTGTCCGAATTAAGTTTAATTTTGTACAAAGAAATGTTTAATACTTAATGTAATACTATGTTTAATAAAAAAATCGTTATATTTTTCTAAACATTTTTCTAAAAAATGTTTAATTTTTTTTTTAAAAAAAATAACAAATTAACAGGTAAGTTTACCTAATAATTATGTCCAAAGAAATTTAGATATATCCTAATTATAAAATAAAACAAATTCAAAAATAAAGATGATCAAGTATTCAAATATGTGTCGTTAGATTATTTTTTAATTAAGTATTTACTCATTCATAGCCTTGTAAAAGAATCATTCAAACTTAACATTGTATTAGAAAATCACTGAATTATTTATATTTCATTTTGAAGCATATGATTACGAATTATTAATACAATTTTCAGTTTAATCCCCTTCCCCAAAAAAGAAACATTGCATGTAACAAATGGATAGAGATATTAACGTGCATCAACAATTTTATTTTTTATTTTTATTCTTTTTAGTACAAACGTGCATCAACAATTTGACTTACTTACAAGTAAAACTATACGAGTACAGTTTAAAATGGACGCAGATTAGATTCCAGACTTGACTTGAACATTTTCAACACCAATCAATGCATTAGAAGGAACGAGGAAGTAAAATTGCACCACAATCTTTTCGAGAACCAATTCGCTCGCGTTGATTGATCAAATAACCAAGTTTTTGATAAAACTGGGCTTCAAAGCAAGTTATGCAAATTAAGTTTAAATTAATCGCATAACATAACAATGATATTACGAAAAAAAATTAAATTATTGCATTTAAATAAATAATTATGAAATTATAATAATTTGAAACTTATTTATGAATGTATAGCAACCAGTCACGCCAAAAAATGGGGCGCAACTGGTCGCACCTAAATCCAGGTGCGAATGGTGTTGAGTTTCGCCCAAATTTGAACATGACTCACGAGAGGATGACATGTGGCACAAAATTTTAGAAAGCCATAACTTTTGGCTCAGATGTTTGAATCGGGTGACTTTTTTCATTACTCGTAATTTTTCGAGATTTACACGCTGGCGAATTCACATAATTGTGTAAGGGTTTAGTGTGTGTCCTTTTAAATAATGTAAGTTGTGTTTTTTTAGTTTTTTACTCCATGTACTCCCGGTAGTATATAGTTATAACATGAAAAGTTATTTTTTTTACTTTCCACGTCAGCTGATGTGACTGAGGAGAGAAAAAAAATCAACTTTTCATGTTATAACTATGTACTACCGAAAATACATAGAGTAGAAAAATTAAAAGGATACAACTTACATTTTTTTAAAGCACAAATAGTTTCCCCATTGTGTAATCATACAACTTATTAAAGAAATTATACAAATTATCCTTAATCCACAAATCCTACACATAATGCAGAGATCCTGACGTTGTACAAAATTTTGGGATATAAATGTTGAGATATTCAAGTGTGATGAGTCCCACAATGGTTGGTAATAGACTAAGTGAAGAGTATATAAGTGTGAAATCCAACATTGATATGCTCATCCTCAACCGAGTACCTCAGGGCCCAAGTACTCAACCCGCCTCCTAGCCAATCACCAGACTAACTCGAGCACAACCCGACTCTTATACCACTGTCAGACGGGTCCAGGGAAAGTTTGTGGTGAGGGACCACCACCAATAGGCTAAGCTACTCCAAATACATCAAGTGAGTTCGACACCACATCTCAATCCAAAACCTTAAGGCATTGGGTTCATGGACCCATCCACTTATATATTTTTCACTTAGTCCATTACCAACCAATGATGGGTTTCACACTTGAGGGGGGATTGTTGGAGTATTCAAGTGTGATGAGTCTCACATTGGTTGGTAATGGACTAAGTGAAGAGTATATAAGTGAATGAACTCACAAACCCAATGTCTTAAGGTTTTGGATTGAGATGTGGTGTCGGACTCACTTGATGTATTTGGAGTAGCTTAGCCCATTGGTGGTGGTCTCTCGCCATGGGCTTTCCTTGAACCCGCCTGACAGTGGTATCAGAGCTGGGTTGTGCTCGAGTTAGCTTGGTGACCCGCTAGGAGGCGGGTTGAGTACTTGGGCCCTGAGGTACTCGGTTGAGGGGGAGCATATCAATGTTGGGTTTCACACTTGAGGGGAAGATTGTTGAGATATTCAAGTGTGATGAGTCCCACATTGGTTGGTGTTGCCTTGCTAACAGTTGTGCAAGTAATGCGCGCAAGTATACGCGACAACAAGTAATATAGGGCTGTTATAAGTCCCAGATATCGTTCCCACAAGGATCGTTGGCGTTTTGAAATGACTAAAATTTGTAATTGCTTAAAACTGAGTTACTATTTGAAAATAAAAGAAATAAAAATTGTAAAGTAAAAAAATATTCTAAAATGGACCTAAAACACTACTGTTCACTTTTCTTTTAAAATTTTCTGAATTACTTTCCTAAGTTATAAAATACGAATAAAGAATGAAGCAACTTAAATGAAAGATGTGACAAAAAATTTCTTTTCTTTTTTTTTGTATTTAAAATTGGAAACAAAACAGAGATTGAAATATGAAATAACAAAGGAAAATAAAAATCAGAGTTGATAAAGAGGTTTTAAAAAAAAGTGGGTTGAGTTCTGGCTCTCCTTCCCCACAGTGCTTGAAAAATAATTTGATTAACAAAAAGCTCATTCTAAGATTCTCAGTTAACAGAGCTGTATTGTTAATTTTTAATTTCTTAAAAATTATTTTATCCCAAAGTTGCCCACTTCCATATCTCTATGCCAAGTGGGATTAGGACTCTTGAGATTCAGGTCCAATATTACATGAGGACTCATTCATTTCTGAATTGAGATCCCTTAGATGATTTCTCATCTAAGTCCATGTGTCTAATGCAGAATCCAGAATTAATTGTTTCTCAACAACTAAATCCTAACCAAACATCTGACATTTGGTCAAAATGCAGATAATTTTAAACATTAGAAACAACATTAAACAACTGAGATATAAACATTAAAACCAGGAAATCAAATATTTGACAAGCACTGAGGTTTGGGTATCACCTAAACCCAACCTCTAAAAAGTTAGCCACTATCCATATGGGTGAGGCTTACACACAGTAACAGAAATAAAGAAATTACAAACAAGAAATGCTAGAAAATAATTTACAGCACTAGCCTAACAACCAGCAATTTCAGTGCTGTAAATACATGTATCGAGTTCATCAGATGAACCAGAATCTCATTACAAAATAAAAATTAAAAGAAAAATAGAAATTGTGCAGAAAGCAAGAACTAATAAAAACGATAAATCAGAAATCAGGTGTGGGAAGAAGGGCCTTTTTGACTCACTCCTCTTTCCCTTTTTATAGGGTTCCTTTCCTTCTTTGCGCGATTTTCCTCTCCAGCTCAGCAGGTATACACGCGCTCCTTGCGCGTTACACACCGGTGGTCCCCAACAGCTCCCTCCTCAGACAATCTAAATGGATTGTTGCTCCTTCACCCCGTACGTAAACTTGCGCCCACAAATCGCTCCAGCCTCCACTCTCAAAAAAGTATCCAGCTCATCCACTCAGTAAGGGGTTGTTGTTTTGACGTTTTCTGTATGAGGAAAGGGTGTCTAGGGTTTGGTTAATCTTTCAATGAACCGTGATTGAGGGTTTATCTTGACAAATAAACCAAATACAGAGAACGGTTTGGCTTTGCAAATCGATTTGTGGTCAGGAACTTTGGTCGGTTGTGTGCTAGGGTTTTCTAGCAGCCCTTTCTTCTCGTTTCTGACTCTGTCTCTTCCTTTCTTTAATTTTTCTTCATCTGGCTTTCTTTCTTCCTTTCCTTTTGGGCTTTTTAGGTCCGGCCCATCACTTCCCTGTATTTTTTTCTTTTTTTTCTCATGCTGACTTCTTTTCTTTCCTCTAATGGGTATTTCTGATGAAAAAGGAAAATGGGCCTGAAAAATGGAATGTTACAGCCCATTAGCACTTTAATCAGTAAATTCAACTCAGTGTAAATTTGGGGCTTTTACTAACATAAAAAGTATTCTTTTATTTCCATTTGTACATTAAAACCATATGTTTCAAGTCTCATTTCAGAGACTTATCACACCCTCAAACTTAACTTGTTGCTTGTCCTCAAGTAACACAAGAAATTAGTTCCAGAATTTATCAACTTAACAACTCTTCACAACCCGAGAAATTTCATTACATCATTTAAAGCTTACTCAAAATCAATCAACAATCCAAAACACTTCTCAGCAGCATTTCGATGTTCAGCTTTTAAAACCAAACTTCAGTGCATCATATTATCACAAAGATCAGGGAACAGAGGTGGGTACGTAGTTCAGCAATCCATCAATCACAAACCAGGCAGCTAAATGATCCTTTTATTCCATAAAACTACTCAGCAAATAGTGTGTGAAATTCAAATGCATAAGTGCCTCACTGACTGTTGAATAATGACAAAAGAGATTCTGAAAAATTCAATTCTTAACATAGCATGCAATATTTTTCAAAAGGCAACAAAGATGGCAACTTTTCACAGCCTCACTGACTTACAGAATTATTCACTCAATGCTCAAGGGTTCTGTTTCTCTCAATCCAACACTAGGAATAGCTTTGACATAGGCTTGATAAGATGCTCTTGTCTTCTAAGTGACACACAGACCTGAACTTAATCAAAGGGACTTGAATAGGTTGTAACTTGGCTAAGATGAAGGTGGAAAATTTGTTGGGGGATTGGCTAACTTAGCTATGATGGAAAGGAAACACAATTATGAGGCATAATCAACTAATTAAGTGCTGCTACTTTAACTGCTATTTTTCTCTTTTTGAAAATCTCTTTTTTTTTTTTTTTTTTTTTGACAACCAACAAAATAAAAATAACAAAAAACAATCTTGCTTCTTTTTCTGTTTCCATCATAACTAAGAGGTGTAATAGATTGTGGGATAAGATAAAATGTGGGTATGTGAAAAGAAAAAGTCAAAGGCTCAAAATGGGTTTTCAATGGATGATGATCTATGGATAGCTTTTTGGTTTGAAAATGGTTAAACAAAACAACAAATTGCCCTCATCATTTTAAACTCAAGCCAACGCTACACTTCTTCAACTAAGCACCAAAGCAAGTTCTGCCTTTGAGTTCTTTTCCTTAAACATCACATCCTCAAATCCATTCTCATATCCAAAATTCCCTTTCACCAAAACAGCACAAAATCTCTTCCTAACTCAAAACAACCAAACCAACAGAAAACTTCATACAACTCTAAAAACAACAAATCCAATCAAAACAGCAACTAAAACATAGGAAATTAATTCAAACTAAATTTTTTTTCTAAAGAACAAACATGGTTTGTGATGCATCAACAAAATACTCTCCCCCAAACTTAATTTCAACAGTGTCCTCACTGTTGTGCCTCAAACAAGTTACACAAATGAAAATTTTACAAATAGGATCAGAAGTAACCTGAGGCCAGAAGAAGTTCTGGCCTATTTCTCCTGATAATCTGAGTCCCCTGACTCAGATTTATCCACATCTTCAGATTCTGATTCAGAAGACTGCATTTCTTCTTCTTCATTGTCACTCACTTCCTCTATGGCAGCTTTTGTTCTTGGCCTTCTCCTCTTCCTTGAGCTAAATGGGTGGCCATGTTCCTTTGTAGGTAGAGGAGTTGTCTCTT